>NW_003852402.1:42350058-42381745 GCF_000181295.1 Otolemur garnettii | reverse complement strand
AAACAAAAAAAAAAAAAAAAAAAAAAAAACAATAAAAGATTCCGTCCCCTATCTCCTTCTGTTTTAAATTAATTATTACTTAATTTTCTCTATTATAAAACAACTATTCAAGGAATACTTTTATGCAAAAATTAGTTTCCTTATATTCAATATACTCATATATTTAATGCCTAAAATTAAGATTATTGGATAAAGAAACAATTTTGCTGATTACAAAAGCAACAGTATTTCACCAGTCTTCCTGTGGTTGAACAGACTGCCATTAACTTCCATAAAGACATTCTTATTTTCATGTTACTTTATTTTTTTTTAAATCTTGATCACTTAGTATATTAAAAAATCATGTAATCAAAACCTTCAAATGTTGTCTTGAATAACGGCCAAAGTCAAAATCATACAGTATTGAACTAAACCCTTGTTTCACAAAATTGGTGTCTTCCCATCTCAGTCCTAAAGTTTTACATAAAAAAAAATCACTCATATCATTTTCTTTTTATTAGCCATCTTAACATGTTTACTGTAATACTACGTAAGAGACTCTAAAGCAATGGCTCCTGTAATCTTAGCACTCTGGGATGCCAAGATGGAAGGATTACTTGAGGCCAGGAGTTTTAGAACAGCCTGAGCAACAGTGAGACTCAATCTCTACCAATAACATAAAAATAAAAATGCCTTAAGGCATTAATGCCTTAAGGGCAGAACTTCATCAAAGATATTCCATGAAACTAGATGTTTCAAAAAAAAAAAAAAAAAGAAGAAGAAGATTGGCAGATAAACATTTTTTATTTTTGTTTTAAGTGAGTTTTTTTCAGGGGCTTTAATATACAATGTGCACTGTGAATTTGCGAGTGGAGGAAGTGTGTGACTCATTGGCCAAGTGGAGTTTGTTTTCTACTATACAACATATCAGGGAGCTTGTGTGCTGAAGAATACATTTATACTTAGGAAAATAATGGCCTTAGTATGATATGGCCATTGTTTAAAACATTTTGGAAGTCTTCTATTGGAATGGACTTCAAAAGGCAATTTACTTGGTAGGGGGATCACACCTATGGAATATATTGCAAGTACAAGTTGGATTTAGCAGGTGTAGAGCATAAATGTCTTAATCCTGTAATTGGGTAAAAGTTATGAAGTTTGTGTTGTTTAGTAGGATGTAAGCATTCCAATTTGTACAAGTAATCAACATATTGAATCCTATAATGGCATAAATGTATTTATGATCTGTGTACAAATGACTTAATTTAAAAAAAGGCAATTTACTGAACACTAGAAAATAATTCTCCTTGAGTTATAATTATAGTTATGCTCTTTTGTTCCAACCTTTTTCTTCGTCCTAATTTTTCTCAGGTATATTCCTTCACCTGTGTTTTCCTCACTTACTGAATTATATGCGGAGCTCACAGTAAAGCATGCTGGCACAGCTAGGAAGGAGAGTTTTTTGTGGAAGAGACACAAGGAAGGCAGATGGCTGGGGGACCCAGTTAAAGGTGGAGACAAGCCACAATCTTCAAATGTATATCCCAAAGCAGACTGCTTAATTTAATTGCCCACAGACTATGGACCGTCTCAAAATATCACAAATAATACCATAAATACAGTAACTTGAATGGTATAAGTGAAAATTATGTGAACTCTAATTGCTAGATATTAAGAATGCATAAATTTATGATACTCACATATTTAAAAATACATCTGTAACAAAAAGATGGATTTTTCTGTAGCTCATAAGTAGTTACTCAGTTTTCCTCAAATAGTATTATCATTGTGTGCAGTTATTTAGTGATAATTAAAAGCCCTGTTTTTCTTTTTTGCTAAAGTCATGGCTTTTATGAGTAAAATATACTAGGAACAGCCTTGCAATATGCAAATGACAGAAGTTTTAGAAGGGCCAGTAAAAACAGAAACAGAAGGGCAGTTGAACTATGTTGGTCCAATAACATTTTAATGAAAATTCTATTTCACCCTTTCTCTATCTTTAGGACCACAAAAATCACTTCTGGCAAGAACCCAGCTGTGCCTGCTTTTGCTCTGGGAGTGCGGATGGCCAGAGGAGTTATTTATCTCTGAGCACAAAGGGCTTCAAAATTTAGAGTTTGAGCTGCAGTAGAGTCTGTAAGCACAGTAAGTATGCTTACTCAGAAAACTCTGTGTGTACATTAATGATAAAAATAGTGAGGGAAAACTGCAAAAAATGAAAGCACTTTTAAAAACTTCCTTCTAAATTTACTTTAAAACACTGTGGCCAGGTCTAGCAAATAAAAATACGAGAACCCTGTTAACTTTGTAATTCATTTCAGATAAACAATGTTTTTTTTTTTTAGTATGAGTATGACCCAAGATTCATGACAAATACTTTGTTGTTATCTAAAATTGAAAGTTAACTGATATTTTATCTGGTAAAATTCAGTCATAAAAACATATAACAAGGTGACACACTACAATTAGCGAGGAAATTAAGGACAAAAATCAATAATATGGCAGAATGCAGGGAGGGTTTACATTAATTGAAATACCTGTTTATGAGACTAGTTAAGAGTTAATATTTATAGCAACTTGTTGAAACTCTAGAAATAGGCAGAATGAAAAGTGACAGGATTCTAGAAATTTGAAAACTCCATTCAACTTGAAAATTATAGTTAGTGCAGGTGTTACCTCTAGCCAGAAAAAATACATTAGCCAAGAATCAGTCCACCAATGATCTTTCAAGTAACAAAAGTTACCCCAGTCTCCGCATACCATTTGATCATTCACTCCCCTCCATATCTTATTTAGAGAAGTAGGCAATGGTATCAGAAATGTCATTTGTTTAATGAATTATGATGCCTAGCACAGGCTAGTACAGAGTCATAGTCAAAGAATAGTTTTCCTGGCAGACTAGCCTACTGTGTTGTAGGTGGAAAACTACACTTCTCAGCGTGCATCACTCGCCCAAGGGCTCCTATGGCTTCAACTTGCAGATGCATCTTAGAGAGAAACAATTATTGATCTTTCAAGGAGTGGGAGTTACTTTGTAAGAGGGATGAACTCTACTTTTTCCTCAATCTGAAAAAAGTTACCAAGATGGCCAAAAACTGCAAAAAAAAAAAAAAAAACACAACAATTTTACCAAATAGCTATAATATGTATTAGTCTGTTTAATAACTGACATTTCTCATTCCTTCTATTTGCATGACACTATAATGTATACATGTTTCTTTAAATGACTTTATCAATCCTTGGCTCAGGATCTGTAGCTCAGCAGTTAGGGCAGTGGCCACATACACCAAGGCTGGCAGGTTCAAACCTGGTCCAGCCCTGCCAAACAATGACACCTACGACAACAAAAACAACAACAAAAATACTCAGGCAGTGTGGCAGGCACCTGTAGGCTGAGCTACTTGGGAGGCTGAGGCAAGAAAATTGCTTAAGCCCAAGAGTTGGAGGTTGCTGTGAGCTGTGATGTCACCGAGGGTGACATAGTGAGACTCTGTCTCAAAATACATACATACATACATAAAATGTTTAAAAATGACTTTCTCAGTCCTGCTATCTGTCATAGCTTGGGTGAACAATTTGGGCATAATTACGTTTTACTTGTAATACGTGCAGTCTTCACTACATTGGTTTGATAAAGTATATTCTAGATACCATAAGAAAAAATTCATCTTTGGATATTTCTGATTTATTAAGTGAAACAAAGTAACAACAGTGTGATGAACAGGAATCCTCTTTTCTGCTATTTGTCTAATCTCTTTGCTGCCACAACATCCACTCTTCAACATCTTTTCCTAGGACACAGCACCCTTCAGTGAAGGTCTCCGTTCCATGTAATTAGTGGGCCAGTCAGGGCCATCTATTACTGTGTCAGCTGCTTCACATAATGGGGACTTGACATTTGGTCTCACTGGCAATGTCTCTGAGTAAATACTTAAAAGTACACTAATATGTAAACATTATTTCAACTTAATAGTGTACTTTCCATGGAGACTTAGAAACATCTGTTAAGCCATCAAAGTTCATGGTTCTTACAAATGTATTCTCACTGGGCAGGTAGCAAATTAAAAGTGTCACTATTGTTCAAGTAATAATTTCAAGATTTTTTTAATGTTAGTCTAACAAGATTCTCATGGCAATGACAAAATCACACACTATACCTAGGCTTCAAATTTTCTCATTATGATCACGTATGAATTTGAATACCAAAGGAAGTTGGACTCAAAGAGAAGAAGAAAAACATTGCCTGTGTGGAAGAACCATAGGGGCAGATATCCCTGCAGGCAAGGAATCTCCTGGAATTAAAAAGATAGTGATAAAAACATAAGCTTCAGTGATCTATTGCACAAAATAGTGACTAAAATAATAAAGCACTGTATATTTTTAAATTGCCATAAAAAGTGGATTTTGAATGTTTTCACCACAAAAAAAAAAATTTTGTGTAAGGTGATGGATTTGTTAATTACTCTAATTTAATCATTCTACATTGTAAACATGTAATAATACGACATTGTGCCCTATAAATATATACAATTTTTAAAAATCTAGAAATAAAATAACCAAACACTGTTCATAACTCTGGGGAACAATAAAAAGAATGAAATAGTGTCCCTATACATCAGTTTGTAACTAGTATGACCTACACCAACAGTTCTCAACTTGTGGGCCGTGACCCCACAGAAACTGTATTAAAGGGTTGTGGCATAGGAACATTGAGAACAACTGGCCTATACACACATAACAAAATTCTAGTTGAAGATAATAAACCTCATTCTCTTACCCAAATCCCATTAAAATGATGAAAAAAATCACAAGGATTAAAAACAGGAAAAGTTGCTGTCCCTAGACTAGAGATATTAACATATAAAGCAAACAGGATGAAGTAAGGGGTAGACAGGTTGAATATGGAGCAATGTGGGTCAGTACAGGTGCAGGAGAGAAGTGTATGGAGAAAAGAGAAAGGAAAGATAACTCTGTATTGACTGAAATACTCTAAAGTTCTTTCTCCAAATAAAACTTCCTTTCTCAGACTTTCACAGGACTTTCAACTGGCCCATCTGCTCCTACCACTGCATTGTAAAGGCAATCCTGTGTTTTGCAAGATCCTGCATGTCTATTCACATCACTCCAGAGTCAGGCTCACCCCCTCGATTCCGGACTTCTAGACTTCCAAACTGTAAGAAGACAGTTTTCTGTTGTATTAAGTCACACATTTGTTGTAATTTGTGATGAATTATTTTAGCAGCCTTAATACAGTTAGTTGCATGCTATAATGCAGTGTCTACCAGGCAACGTGGAAACTTGGAGAAAGAAACTAACGGCTTTAGAGAGAGTTTTGAGGGTGTCAAATAAGAACTACGCAGGATTTTGGAAGATGAGTGAGTCAATCAGTTAAACCAAGGGAGAGGAGACATTCAGGCTGTGAAATGGTAATGTACAGGAAAGGGAGCACATTTCTTCTGTTCAGAAATGGCAAAAATGTTACCTAAGCATCACCATATCTTTGGTAGTAGAGTTGTAAGAACAGTTACTAGGAATATGGGTGTCACAAGACCCAGAAGAGGTGTACTATGGGATGGGATCTCAGGATGTAGTCCAAGGAAAGGGATAAAGGCTTTTAAATCAAGAAGAAGTTGTGGTGTGTTTGTGCTTCAGAAGTAATTACTATGCCTTGTGTCTGAAGTCACCATCTTTCCAGTTTATCTCTTTGGTACTTGTTTTCATTTTCTTTTTCTTCCTCACTACATTGCTCCTTCCTGGACTTTTCTAAAACATTTTTTAAAAACTTCAGATTAGGAAATTCTGGGAAGATGGCCAACTGGTAGGAACCCTCGTCAGAGGTTCCTAAGCAGAAAAAGAAAAACTGTACAGAATCGGACTCTATGAAGCCAAAGACGGGGAGCTGAGCCAAGAAAGAAATTCAGCAAGCTGTAACTCCAAGGAAGAGCATTCAAGAAAACAAATTACAGGTACAAAGCCTATTGACTAGAGGACGGGAGACCCCTCCTGCCACAGGCTATCTGCAAATGAGCAGGGAACAAAAGACCTCTCATTTTACCTCGCTGGAGAGAGCCGCTAAACTCCAGGTCTTTTTCTCTATGGATGTCCCACTTATGAACCTAGATACCACCCCTCCAGGCATAAAATTGAACTGATATTTCTCCCCACAAGTCCAAACTCCCAGTCCACCCTTTCCCCCTCGCATGGTGGTCTCGAGTTCTGCCCCCTGGAAAGCATAGAGTGTTTGGTCTTGTTATGAGACATCTGGGCATAGTGTGGATCGCCAACCATCAAGACAAAATTTGTGACTAACGGGGAAGAAAGAGGATGTAGGAAGGAAAGGACACTGGAGGGAGGAGGAACAGTCCCCTGGTTATGACTATGCCCAGCCAGTGGTAGTGTTGACCCTCAGTTCAGGCTGTGTCTGGTGGGATGGGGTACAGAACCGCCAGCTCTGACAGCACCCACAGCAGGAGAGTGGTTGCCCTGTGTGGACTGAGTTTGGCAGACAGGGCTGGTCCCCAGACCCTGCTGGGTCTGCGAGCAGAGGCTTGATAGGTGGGGACTGTGACCTGAGAGCAAGGGCGTGGTCTCCTGATTCCAACAGACCCCTCCAGCAGTGGCTTACTGGGTGTGAACCAAGACCTGAGAGCTAGGACATGGTCCACTGTCTCCAGTAGGGCTGGTGAGCAGAGGCTTACCATGTGAGGTCTGAGACCTCTAGGTGGAGTGTGGTGCTCTGACTCTAACAGAGCCTGTGAACAGAGGCTTGCCAGGCAGTGGACTGAGACTGGCAGTCAGGGCATGGTCCCCTGGCTCCAACTGGTCTGACATGCAGAGGCTAGCTGTGAGTAGACTGAGACTGGAGGTCAGGGTCCGGTGCCCTGATTCTAACAGAGCCTGCAAACAAAGGCTTGCCAGGCAGTGGACTGAGACTGGCAAGGAGGGGCATGGTACCCTGATTTGAACTGGTCTGGCAAGCAGAGCCTAGCTGTGTGTTGACTGAGACTGGTGGGCAGGGGTGTGCCCCTGGCTCCAGCTAGGCCTGTGAGCAGAGAAGCAGACAATAGTGTGGACTAAGTCTGGTGGGTGGGAGTATGGATCGCTGGCTCCAATTGTGCTTTGAATCCCTTTGCTTTGATTTGTCTTTGAATCCCTCTCTTTTGGGCAGGGTTTGTACTGCCTGAGACAATTTGGTTGGAACCCATGTCTGGGGCTGTCCACTCAGGGACATTCTGATGTTGACCTTTGAAGTTCTGTAATAGAAAAGAACTGAAGGGTGGGGGCTGGATGCCACAGCTGTTTGTATCTCTTCACAGTCAAGATTTAAATCTAATAGTATGGTTTCTTAGGATAAAGTAGAGGTTGGCTAATATCAAAACAGAGCTAGCCTGAGCTATCTCACCAAGCAGGTCCTCAGAGTCTCTGGCCAAAACTCTGAAAGGGGCCTTTGTAAGGTTGTAGGAGATACGCCACAATTACAAAGTGTAGCGCTTTGGTAAGGGGCTATCTCTACTACCTGGGAACTCCAATTCAATTTAACTCTACCAGTTCTAATAACAAAACAGTGGAAAATAAACATGGTGTGGAACCAACATGAATAACCACAGTAGATCAATGCCCCCCTGCCAAGAAATGACAAAGAAGATACAACTGAAGATGCCATGCATAGACAAATGACAGCAATGTCAGAAATTGAATTCAGAATATGGATTATAAATAATATAAACAGAATGGAAGAAAAGATAGAAACTGAATTCCAAAGAGTAGTTCTAAAGTTATCTCAAGGAATTAATGAATTCAAAGCCCAAGTCACCAAAGATATGGACATAATGAGAAAAGAGATACCAGAGCTCAAAGAAACAAAAAAGTTAGTTGAGGAGCTCCAAAATATAGCCGAATCCCTCAGTAAAAAAGTTGACCAGGCGAAAGAAATGATCTCTGAAACTAAGGACAAAGCTTTTGAACATTTCCAAATAATCAAATGGAGAACAAAAACTGGCAGACAAATGGAGAGCAAAAACTGATCATTCCCTGAAAGAGTTGTGGGAACACTCCAAAAGATCAAACATTCATTTTATAGGAATTCCCGAAGAAGAGGACGGTACTAAAGGTACAGATGCTCTACTCCAAGAGATTTTGGAGAATTTCCCCAACGTTGCAAGAGATACAAAACTTCAGACAGCAGACGGTTTCAGAACCCCAGCAAGACTCAATGAAAATAAAGCATCTCCTAGACATATTTTGATTAACTTTGCTGAAGTTAAGATGAAGGAGAAAATTCTGCAAGCAACTGGATGTAAGAAAGCATCATCTTTCTGATATTTCACAAAGGGAGAAATATCAGAATGACTGCAGATCTCTCAGCTAAAACATTTCAAGCCAGAAGAAGATGGTCATCAAACTTCAGTCTCCTAAAACAGAACAACTTCCAGCCCAGGATTCTCTATTTAGCTAAACTGAGTTTCATTTGTGATAGAGAAAGCAAATACTTTAATGACATATACATGTTGAAGAAATTTTCCATAACTAAACCCAGCTCTCAAGGATATTCTCAGACCCATCCTCCACAATGAGCAGCACAATGCTCTACCTCCAAAGTAAACTCACGAAGAAATTTTTGAACAAAACCCAGCTTCCACAGTGGTGAAAGGATTAAAATTGTCCACTGGATATCTGAAAATCATGACATCCAAAATACAGCCAAGCTTATCAATTCTCTCAATTAATGTGAATGGTTTAAATTGTCTTCTAAAGAGCAACAGTCTAGCTGACTGGATACATAAACTCAGACCAGATATCTGCTGTATAAAAGAATCTCACCTTACCTTAAAGAAGAAAAATAGACTCAGGGTGAAGGGATGGACTTGTATAATACAGGCAAATGGAAACCAGGAAAAAGCAGGGGTTGCAATTTTAGTAGCAGATACAATGGCTTTAAACCAACAAAGATAAAGAAAGAAAAAGAAGGTCACTACATATTTGTCAAGGGAAACACCCAACATGACGAGATTTTGATAATTAACATTTATGCACCCTACCAGAATGCTCTTCAATTCATAAAGCACACCCTAATGGATATGAACAACTTGATATCTTCCTACACTATAATAGTTGGAGATTTTAACACCCCTTTGACAATTTTGGATAGATCCTCCAAGAAGAAACTAAACAAAGAAATATTAGATTTAAACCTAACTCTAGAACAAATGGACTTTAGAGACCTCTGCAGAACATTTCACCCTAATAAAACTGAATATACATTCTTCTCATCAGCCCAGGGGTCATCCTCCAAAATAGATCATATTCTAGGACACAAATCTAACCTCAGAAAATTTAAAAGTATAGAAATTATTCCTTGTATCTTCTCAGAACACAATAGAATAAAAGTTGAACTCAACAGCAAAGGGAATCTTTATACTCAAACAAAGTCATGGAGGCTAAATAACCTTAGGCTGAATGCTAGCTGGGTCAAAGACGAGATTAAGAAGGAAATCCCCAAATTGTTGGAACAAAATGATAATGAAGGCACAAATTATCAAAAACTGTGGGATACTGCAAAGGCAGTCCTAAGAAGGAAATTTATAGAATTGGAAGCCTTCATCAAGAAAACAGAAAGAGAGGAAGCCAATAACTTAATGGATTATCTCAAGCAACTGGAAAAGGAAGAACATTCCAATATTAAACCCAGAAGAAGAAAAGAATCAAAATTAGGGCATAATTAAATGAAATTGAAAACAAAAGAATCATTCAGAAGTTCAACGAAACAAAAAGTTGGTTTTTTGAAAAGATTAACAAAATTGATAAACCTTTGGCCAACCTAACCAGAAATAGAAAAGCAAAATCTCTAATATCATATATCAGAAATGATAAAGGAGAAATAACAACAGACACTTCAGAAACTAAAAAAATCCTCAACAACTACTATAAAAATCTCTATTCCCAGAAATATGAAAATCTGAAGGAAATGGACTAATACCTGGAAGCACACCACCTTCCTAGACTCAACCAGAAAGAATTAGAAATCTTGAATAGACTTATATCAACCACTGAAATAGCATCAACAATATGAAATCTCCCTAAAAAGAAAAGTCCAGGACCAGATGGCTTCACATCTGAATTCTATCAAACCCTTCAAGAGGAACTAGTACCTATATTATACAACCTTTTCAAAAGCATAGAAAAAGAAGGAACACATTCTATGAAGCAAATATCACCCTGACACCCAAACCAGGAAAGGATCCAACAAAGAAAGAAAATTCTAGACCAATATCATTAATAAATATCAATGCAAATATATTCAATAAGATAGTAGCAAATAGGATTCAACAACACATCAAAAAAATTATACACCATGATCAAGTTAGTTTTATTCCAGGGTGGTTCAACATAAGCAAATCTATAAATATAATACATCACATCAATAAAATAAAAAAAAACATATGATTCTCTCAATTAACTCAGAAAAAGCCTTTGATAATATCCAGCATCCTTTAATGATCAGAATTCTTAAGAAAATAGGCATAAAAGGGACATTTCTTAAACTAATGGAGGCTATCTACAGCATACCCACAGCCAATATCATATTGAATGGTGTAAAATTGAAAATAGTTCCACTCAGATCAGAAATGAAGCAAGGATGCCCACTGTCTCCACTGCTATTTAACATAGTAATGGAAGTCTTAGCTATCATAATCAGAACAAGAGAAGATCAAAGGTATCCATATAGGGTCAGAAGAGACAAACTCTCACTCTTCACTGATGATATGATCCTATACCTGGAAAATCCCAGGGACTCAATTTCAAAACTCTTAGAAGTGATCAAGGAATGCAGCAGCATCTCAGGATACAAAACCAATACTCACAAATCAGTAGCTTTTATATATACCGACAATAGTCAAGCTGAAAAAACAGTCAAGGACACTATTATTTTAGAGTAGTGCCAAACAAGATGAAATATATGGGAGGTTACCTAACAAAGGAGGTGAAAGATCTCTATAAAGACAACTATGAAACTCTGAGAAAAGAAATAGCTGAAGATGTTAACAAATGAAAAAACATACCATACTCACAGCTGGGTAGAATCAACATTGTTAAAATGTCCATAATACACAAAGCAATCTACAGATATAATGCAATCCCTATTAAACTACCATTGTCATACTTTAAAGAACTTGAAAAAATTGTACTTCCTTTTACATGTTTTCAGAAAAAACCTCAAATAGCAAATACATTACTCAGAAATAAGAACAAATCAGGAGGTATCATGTTACCAGACTTCAGGCTTTACTATAAATCTATAGTGATCAAAACAGCATGGTACTGGCGCAAAAATAGAGTAGTATATTTATGGAATAGCATAGAGAACCAAGAGATGAACCCAGCTACTTATTGTCATTTGATCTTCAACAAGCCTATCAAAAATGTTCAGTGGGGGAAAGACTCTCTTCTCTATTTAACAAATGGTGCTGGGTGAACTGGCTGGCGACCTGTAGAAGATTGAAACTGGACCTCCACCTTTCACCATTAACAAAAATTGATTCTCACTGGATAAAAGATTTAAACTTAAGACATGAAACTATAAACATAGTAGAAGAGAGTGCAGGGAAAACACTTGAAGAAATTGGCCTGGGAGAATATTTTATGAAGAGGACCTCCTGCCCAATTGAAACAACACCAAAAACACATTACTTGGATCTGATCAAACTAAAAAGCCTTTGCACAGCCAACAGCACAGTTTTAAGTAGAGCAAACAGACAACCTTCAGAATGGGAGAAGATTTTTGCAGGTTATGCTTGACAAAGGTCTGATAACTAGAATCTTCAGAGAACTCAAACTAATCAATAAGAAAAGAACAAATAAACCTATTTCTATGTGGGCAAGAGACTTGAACAGAAACTTCTCTGATGAAGACAGGCGCATGGCTTACAAACACATGAAAAAATGCTCATCATCCTTAATCATCAGAGAAATGCAAATCAAAACCACTTTGAGATATCACCAAACTCCAGTAAGATTAGCCCACATCACACAATGCCAAAACTACAGATGTTGGCACGAATGTGGAGAGAAGGGAACACATCTACTCTGCCAGTGGGAAAGCAAGCTAATACGACCTTTTTGGAAAGAACTTTGGAGAATACTCAAGGAACTAAAAGTAGACCTACCATTCAATCCTGCAATTCCTCTACTAAGTACAAATCCAGATGTTCAAAAATTATTCTACAACAAAGACATTTGCACCAGAATGTTTATTGCAGCCCAATTCATAATAGCCAAGACATGGAAACAACCCAAGTGCCCATCAACCCATGAATGGATTAACAAATTGTGGTGTATGTACACCATGGAATACTATGCAGCCATAAAAAAGATGGAGATTTCACATCTTTTATGTTTACCCAGATGGAGCTGGAACATATTCTTCTTAGTAAAGTATCTCAAAAATGGGAAAAAAAATCCAATGTACTCAATATTACTATGAAATCAATATATAACCACCTACACACTCATATGAATGGAAAAACATAACTATAGTCCAGGAAGTAAAAGGGAAGAGGAGAGAGAGGGGAGGGGAAGGGGGATATGGGAGAAGGGAGGGTATCTGGGGGTACCTCACCTAATGTGCATGATGCAATGGTATATTTCAAAACTATTAAGAAATGAGTATAATTGTGATGGATGTGTCACTTAGTTCAATGTAAACATTTCACATGGTATATCAAATCAGTAGCCTGAACCCCATAAATACATCAATGTACAAAATTATAGTTCAATAAAAAATTATAAAAATAATAAAAATAATAAAAATTTCAGGGCAGCGCCTGTGGCTCAAAGGAGTAGGGTGCTGGCCCTATATGCTGGGGGCGGGGGGGCAGCAAAAAAACTGCAAAAGAAAATTAATAAATAAATAAAATAAAATAAAAATTTCAAATGAATATAAGGGTACATACAATTTCATTTGTTCGGTAAAGTCCAAGTTGCAGTTGAACCTTTCACCCAGGAGTTATGCCATATTCCCCCACCTGATAGGTGAGAGCTTCCACCACCTTTCCGTCCTCAAATTTAAATGTGTTTTTCTCTTATGTGCATATGTAGTTGTTCATCTACCAGTTCCATATTAATACTGAGCACATTGGAGGCTTGCTTTTCCATCCTTGTGACAATTTCCTTGGGAGGATGCTCTATGGTAAGTTTACCATGGGGTACTATTCAGCCATCAAGAAAGACAGAGACTTCACATCTTTTCTCTTTACTTGGAAAGATTTGGAGAACATCCTCTTAAGTAAAGCATCACAAGAATGGAAAAGCAAATTTTATTTAAAGCAATTATCCAAGTGCAAACTGAAAAATTGCATTACCATTTTTTAAATCCCTACTTCAATTCAGTTTCTAGCTTTGGGATGTTCTTGGATGACTTTCTATTCCATAGAAATTATGCAATAATCAATATTATTTTCTTGGGTTTTAAAAACCAAAGTGGTAGCAACACAAAACTTATATTCCTATATTTCTTTTCTTTTTTCTGTGGGGGGGGAGGGATTCATTCTTTATTTCAATATTCAATAGGAGAACTGCTTATCCCTTCACTAATTTTTTATGGTGGTGAATTGTGGTAACAAAAAATTTTAAGGAACATTCTTTGCATCTACTTTTACAACCATGAAGCCTGTGAAATAGCCTTGTATAATTTTGTAACTGACATAAAAAAAGGAAAAAATCACAAAACATAATACCAAGGAGGATAGTATTAAATCTCATGAAAGAATAACTATTCACGAACCAGCTTTTCAAATTACAGCCACCAATTCTTGAACTAGAAAAAACATCAGAAAGTTCTCTTGTCCCATTATGCAAACAGAAACTGAGAGAACATTCTGGACTTTTCTCTCTGCCTCATTCACTGTACCTAAACAAAACTTCTCTTCATCCATGTGCATTTTACTTTGCCCTCTTGCCATTGTCTTATTTCAGGTTCAATATTCAGTTGCTTACCTATATTACGTATTCAATAACAGGCAGAACTGTGACCCTCCTAAAAATCTTATACTTGCCCTCCTCCAGCTTAATCATTTCTTCATCTACAAAGGTTTCAAAATGATTTTCTCAATTACAAATGTATGTGACAGCTCTGCTCAAAATCCTTCAAAATCTCCCCATTACCAACAAGGAAGGACAACCTTTTTCGCAGAACTTATTGAGTATTTCCAGCCAACCCCAGCACCTGCCTCCTGGAACATCTCCCCATGTGCTCCTGCTGTATTCCATTAATCAGGGACCTTGAACAGACCACGCCTTCCTTCCCTCTTGAAACTATTTAGATTTCCTCACTGCCATAAAAATCTGGCTGTTTTCTCATCACCTCTGTACAAACAGGAGTATATTTTTCCCCAGGAATATTTTATCAACGTTTGCAAGACTGTGTTAACCTCCAAAGTGCCCTATAGAAATACTACTGTATTTGAAATTATGAAATAAGATATTATAAAATTGTACTATCATCATCAACCTTTTGTTGTTCTCTTCCAGTAGACTACAGGCATGTTAAGGGCAGGGAATATATCTTTACCCCTCCACCTTGCCATTTGCTAAATGACTGGTATGTAAGATATACATGTTCGATATGGTTCTAAGTATTAATCACTATTTAATCATAAATAAAAGAATGACTTCTACCACTTTCCGGTCATTTAGTATCTAAGTGAAAAATTTCAAGGAGTGATAACTTCTTTCTCATGAACGTCTAAATACCAGAATGTCTCTTAAGTGAGTGATTACAACCACAGCACCTCTAAAAATAACTAATGTTTGCCTCACAGAATAGTAATAATAAGAACAATTATTCAAATGACGTTTCTAGAACTAGACCTCTATTACTGATGTGAACATACTCAGTCCAACCTTATAGAAATCCACTGGGTCAGACACTCCCATTTTCTCCCATCTGCAAATGAGAGGAAGGAAACTTAGAGAGGGACCCTGCTGAAGACAGTACAACATAACGTGTTAACACCCACAGAACTGAAGGTATATAAACACACTTTGAAAACTACGAAGTCTAAGTGTAATTGTTCTCTTAATTCATTGCTAAATCATATTCATTTTTTCAGCAGTTGCATCACAGTCCTAGCACATACGGGATAAATAGCCAGCTACAACCAAAAACACATTCACCTGATGTGAATCTCACCCAAATCCTACTGATGTAAGATCTCAGGAGTGAGAACTTGTAAGTACAATTTGAGTCACCATCATAGGTGATTCATAGACACATCTAAATTTGGGGAGTGAAAATTTTAGGTAAATTGAAAAAACTATAGTGTCCAGTCCAGTCATGACTAAGTCTTGTATATCAGCAGGGAATGTTATTCATAAATAGCCCAGTAGTCCCTTCCATCCCAATTTTCACCCTCCTTCATCTCACAGGTCTTTTGCTTATGTCACGTCCCCAACCTCTCGTCTTTCTATTATTCAATGTTACATGCCACAGTATTTTCTGTTTAGCTTCCATGTTTGCTCACTACCCTGTTGGCCTTCCCCTTGGCTGCTGAGAAATGCCTACTAATCTTTTGGGAATCAGATAAAATGTCATCTCCTCTGTTTAGGTGAGTGGACCCCACCCTAGTCTGTGTGTCTATACTATTCCAGTATCGCTATGGTAGCACTTAGTACATTCTATTATAACCATGGGTTTAGAATTTTTTTCCTATAGAATACAAGTGTCTTAAACACAAACACCAAATTTTATCCATTTTTCATTCTTAGTACATAACCTTAGTCCTGGCCAATAGTTGAAGCTCAGTAATTGTCAGCTGAGAGATTCAAAAACATTAAAACATTTGATCCTTTTTTATCTCCCAGTTTGTTTAGTTAAGGGAAAAATGTACAAATGCTTGACAACAAATGCTACTTTATCAACCAATCCATACAAGTGAAGGTAGAGGAAAAACAAAAAGACTATTGATAAAGGGACCCTGCACTGAAGTACATTATCAAGTACTCTGACAACTGCACATACTTCTAAAAACAAAAGTCACTTAGAAACCACCTAAGACAGATAAATCAGAGATGAATTAAATCAATGATATATAAATCGGAAGATAAACAGGACTTTAAAACAATCACTAAATTAAAAAAAACCTAAGAACTTACAGCATATACATGTTACAGCTAAAAACCGAAAAGCAAACTCAGAAAAGAAATTAAAGCAATTAATTAAAGAAAATCGTAGTTTTACATCAAAACTAATAATTTTTGAATGCCATCAAAGCTTAATAGTACAGTAAAACATTTGATTTCATTAGTTTGCTTAAATTTTATATTTCTGGCATTTCATTCTAAGTATCAAAGTATAGTCAACACGATTATGAGCTTAAGAATTAAGCATAAGTTCACAAATGATACAAATATGATAGTTGCTCAACTTTGCTGCATCTATGAATCATTTTATATGGCTGTTTAGGTTCACTACGTAATGATAATAAAGTTCTAATAGCTTAAAAAAATCAAAGGGATTCTGTTTCCACAGACAGGGGCCAGTAAGAGGTTCTATTTTATCCATTTCCTATACATCCACTTGATGTATAGGTTTCATTAAGGGTAATCTAATAACTTTTATAATATTGTCCTCCTTGCTCACCACGGGAAGCATAAAATAGAGAATCAGGCCAACTGAAATAATAAGTTAAACTGTAATAACCATACTGTTCTGTTTTCCTCAATATCAATTTTACTAATTTTAATTTCTGTTGTATAATTTGCAAACACAGACACAAATTTTACATAAATTCTGAATAATGTTTATCCCTTTCATTGAACCCTAATCTGACAAAGCAGTCAAAACAAAATTTATTGGTCCAAATAGTTTTTGCTTACACATAAATCATAAACATATAGTCTTAAATTTAGAGTCAAATACTACTACTTGATTGTGTTACACAACATTATTTAAATTAGTATTTTATAAAAGTTGTATTTGCATTTTATCATTTACTGAACAACTTAAAAATTCTAGATAAATATTGGTGTAAAGAAGGAGAATGTCTGTGGTCAAAAGTTGGCAATTGTTCATATCTAAGTCATGTCTATGTCAACTCAAAAGAAAACACCTTCCTCTGCTGTGAGTAAATCACAGAAAAATCTGTAAAGACTATCTCTGCCTTTGCTCCAATTTTTAAAGATGTCAACAATATGATCAAATACATGACGAAGGGCAAGGCTGTAATATCTGGCAGCACACCCAACCAACACTCTCCAAGATGAAGAGGACTCTACTGAGGTGGCTACAGAGGCTCTGGACAAACGGAGCACTGTGGCAATGTCAGATTACAAAGATGTCCTTGTCGTTATTAACTTTCAGGAGAGAAGACCAGTCAAGTGATTGAAGCTATCAAAAGGTACTTTTTTCCAGAAATTATCAACAATATTTTGCCTCAAGTCCTTCTGTTTTGATTCCCACAAACTGCATCTTCTTGGACACTCCTGAAATTGTGACATTGCTTTATGTTTCCATCACACCACCTGCGTCTGACTGTCCATAAAGAAAGGAAAGGTTTTCTGCATCTACTTGCTGACCTCTCAGCAGCATCCAAACCTCTCTTGTGGATCTCCAGCAGCTCCAAACACATTCCACTTCTCTACATCCCTGAGTAAACCCACCATGACCACTGACACCATTTCAGAAGTCAGTGTTCTTCTATATGAAACTCATTACTTAATGCCAATAGTTTGAATTTAAAAAGGAAAAAAATCAAAACAGTGCATCAAATAAGAGTAGTAAAACGTATTACAAAAGACATTACACAAAAAGATCAATAAAGGATCAAAAGACGGGTATTGTTTCTTACTTATCTAAACAAATCCTGGCTTAGCTTGGGAGCAAAGGCTTCTGTAGATCCTCCCACAGGAAGTATGAGGGGAAGGAAAAGAACCAGGGTAAGTGGACAGGTAGATTTGTTTTGAGACTTTAAAGGTAGTGGACAATAATGTGTAGAACCACTGGAAAACTGGACCTGGAGAGGGCCTGCAAATAAAGTGAATACCTAAAATAGTGACTCTTTCTTGGTATTGTTGAAAAACAAGACATGCTAGAGGTGGAGCCTATGCTGACTATTCCCACCACACTCACACTCGCTGCTTCCCAACAGCTAAAATTTGTGCATTTACTGTTCAGCACCTGTGGGCTGAGCAGACCACACTGAATGGAAAAAACACGGAATTAGAAGTCAGACAACCCGAATTCTAGCACTGCTGGTGTCACTAACTAGTTTTGCCTAGAACGTGGCAGTTGATTTTTCTGTGAATTGAGGCAATTGTGTCAGATGATTGCCAGTTTCATTCTAGTTCCAGTTCTCACAACCATAAAAGTCTATCATATATTTCTGTCTCCAATCTCATTAAGATAGTACTTATTTTGGAGTTGTATTGATTGAGAAGTGTATATGTATCTTATATACACACTTCTAAATCAAAACTTTAAGTTATATCCTTACAAGCCTGTTCCATCTTTGTCAACATAAAAATTTTACAACCACATTCCTTGAGTATGTACTTATGTTATAACAATGAGTATCTTCTTTTTATGTAGATTCCTATTTCCTAAGTAGAAAAACTATTATCCTAAGGGAGAAATATGGAGTGTTATACAATACACATACACATTTGTTTGAAATAGGCTTCATCAATGAAAACATTAAAATATAAACTTATGTAACATACTGTTCTCTATGATTATTCTGATAGAGTAAGTTATGAAAGAGATTAGAACTGAATAATTTGGCATTATTTTGTAAACACTTAAATGTGTTAAGCATATCTGTAAATCTTCAAGTGAATAAGATTTTCCCTTCTGTATAAAATATGGAAAGGGAAAAGGATGGTGTCTTTGACAAGATACTTTTCAAATGGAAATAAAACTGAGATTATCTAATCAGTTACCCTTGTGGGTGGATAGAGACACAGCTGCACTGAATCTGAGACCTAGGAAATGACAGAGCAGATCATCTTTATGGGTTTCATGACAGAGCCACAGCAAAATGATTTCCTGAGATCAATATGTGGTTGAGAGAAAGCTGTTTTCAATGGAAACAGGAAGCTAAGAGCTAACCTGTTTCTATGGTAACCAGAGCAGTAGCTATCCAACAGCTGTAGGAAAAAAAGGGCAGAAAGTTACAAATGCAAAAAAAAAAAAAAAAAATCAATTCTGGTTTACCTAGATACTGTGATGGTCCTTAGAGTACAATCAAAATGGGTACAGACACCTTGTTCCTTCCCCCCACCCTCAGGATCTTTAGCAATAATTATTCTACAAGCCTCAAAATTATAGAGCTAGAAAGAAGTTTAGACACTATCTAGTTCAACATGTCACCCCAAATTTTTGGGTTGTTTTATTTTTCAGGATAAGGCAAGAGAAACCAAGACTAAAGAAGACAACGTAAATCCTCCGAAGTCATGCAGCTGGGGTTGAAATCAAGGTTAGTCCCATAGATCCCAATCCACATGATTTTCCAATTCTGTTTCCATATAATAGCTAGTCTTTCTGTCTTCTCCTCCCAATACTCATAGTCTGTCCAATTCCTATTCAAAATATTGACTGCACAGTATTAAAATTATTAGCATCCTTCAACCTATTAAGACAAAAGCAAAAAGCAGGGCTGTTCTTCCATTAAAGAATATCTTTACCACTCTTCTAAAAGAAGAGCCCTTCACAATTCAACTAGAATTGAATTAAGTGTATGTAGTGTATTGACAGTTATTATTTGGACCATAGGGCACTATATACTGCCTTCTAGAGATCTGTGTTTATCTCCAGTGCCCTTTAATATTTCATTTAGACATATTTTTAAAGTTTGTCATAATAAAAAGGAAATACAACTCAGAAGTTCAAAATAATACAGGACTTGGAAATTACTTTTACTTTATTTGTAGTAGTAAAAATTAATGGTAGCGATACACATTTTTCAATCGGGAGAGGTTTATCTGTATCTTCATATAAACTTACACAGTTCTTTTTTGGCTGTTTTAAAAATGAGCTTTCTGAACAGAGGTGAAGAATTTCTTGTCTTTAATTTTGTAAACTCAGGCTTATACATAGCCTCTTAGCACAATTTTACAGAAAAAAGTCATACTTAATCTGTGATATTACTTTAAGGAATATTTATTTTTTATATCTCTGAAATTTTGTTTGCTGTTATCATATTGTATTTTTTTCAAATTTAATAGATGTTACCTTCATAATTCAACTAGAATTGAATTAAGTACAAATAGTATATTGATGGTTGTTTTATTATAAATAGAGAGGTACATTTATTAAGGGCAAAGGATTCTATCTTCTCTTTTGATGCCTTTCCTTTGCATAGTTTCCAATCTAGAATGACTGAGTAATCAATATTCATTGAATAAATGAGCTTCCTAAAAAGTTTATTAATTGACAACAGTATTTATGAACAAGCTATATGTAGCCATTAATTCTTTTCATTAGAGTGATACTTGAAAAGTAATAACGAATACATTTTCTTATTTTAATTTTAATATATGATTTTAATTGTCTCCACCTTATAATTTTTTAAAATAAAATGTTACATTTAAAAATACTAGCAAAGGGTGGTGCCTATGGCTCAAAGGAGTAGGGCACCAGCCCCATACGCCAAAGGTGGCGAGTTCAAACACAGCCCCGGGCAAAAAACGATAAAAATAAAAAATAAAAAGTGCTGGCAAATAGTTATGTAGATCATCTTTTCACTGTTTTTTTTTTTTTTTGTGGTTTGGAGATGAGGAAAAAGAAGACCATAAAAAGTAAATTAAATATTTGCAAATTTAAATCTAATGCTAGACATTGAAATTTAAATTTTAATAGCTATGTGTATACTTTAATAATGCTGTGGAAATACAACAATCTAAAATGCTAGTAAAGTGAATATTTTCAAGATTAAAAAAATGATGGAATCACTCTCACAACCCATGTATGAGTGCAAATGACTGTGACACACAGAAGAATGGAGAATGACAAAATTCAAGAGAATGTGGGAGAGATCTAGACATGTACCAAAACACACCCAGCCAGCATCTTACATGGGGTTCCAGGGCAGTTATTCTTTTCTTTCTCCTTTCTGAAATGCTCTTTGAAAGTAAAAACAAGCAAAAGAAACAAAAGCTCCAGCAGGTAATCAAGGATATGCATAAATAAGCAAGGAAGAGCCACACTCTAAAATAGAGCTGAATTCTATCACCTCCCCTCCCCCTTTCAAAATATAAGTGAAAAGAAAAGGAAGAAAGGGAAACTTACACCTGCTCTCAGCTTTTTAATATGGAAGAGCTTTAATATGGAACATTTCTGAAATTATCTTTCATTTTAATCTTTTGTCTTTATGCTATTTTTTAAAAATTCTTAAAAATCTAGAAGTTCTATCAAGGAATTTCTACCTAGTACTGTTCTCCCCCTTATACAGTCTTCAGAGGAAAGCACATATGAGCTTCAATTTTACCTAACACTTAAGTATTAAACAGAAAGTATATGGTGCATAACATTTTCACAAATACATCCATGCATCCCTACTTTTTACTGTTTGTAAATATCACTCACCAGCATCAACAGAATAATCTCTCTTTTTTTTTTCCCTGATCTTATTTTCTCCACAACAGGTTTCCATGACAACTTATATTTGAATTTTTATAAATTTCTATTTTTTGAATAGTATTCTTAAGGAGAAGAACTCAAGAGTATAAAACATAAACTTCTTCACTAAATTAACTGGAACAATTTAGATCTCTCAAATATACATGGTCACTTCATAAATTAAAAGTCCGAAGAGACAAGTCAACAATAATAAAGGCAAAACTGAAGTGTCACAAAATTCAATTATCCTTTGCCTATCACTGTTATTTTAGTCTGCTATTTAGGTAATAAAAGTTAGAAATATAACATCATTATGCAGTCAAGCTGATCTCTTCAATAGTAAGAAAGGAAAATCATGAAACATGTAAAAGAAGTTTAAAAAATTCACACATTTAAAATTTTTCATCTCAAGTAATTCAATAAAAGAACTAATGATAAAAAGAAAGACTGTATGTAAAAGTATAAACACTTAACTTCTATTAAGAATGAGATCCACGGCAGTGAGAGGACAAATGAAGCAAATCATTTGACCACTGATGTACGTTTCCTGCAATTGTGCCCTTGAAAAATGTAATTACATCCTGTGACCATCTGATGTGACTACTTATCAAACTAGTTAGATAACGTTAAGTCAGGCCATCATCTGAACTGAAAGTGTTCATATAAAAATATTAAATCACTTTTAAATAGAATGGTGACTTCCGATTACTCTTTTTTAGGCAACCCCCAGTAACTTGAAAAGAGAGTTCCCTGAAGGCAAGGCCCCCAAAAGACAGCAAAACATTTAGCCCTGACCAGTCAATAAAAATGGAAAGTTCACAGTCTTCCTTTTATGGAGTTAATTCAAATCCTGTGTTTTTATTCTATTTTTGGATGGTGGAAGGTAAAAATTCTAGGAGCCAAAGTCCTGGAACATATGTATTTAAAAAGTGACAGATGATCTTTCAAAGTTAGAATTCTAGTGACTGTCTCATGCTGCATTAAATCTCAAGAGCCATTTGAGCTAGAAAGTCAGTTATGATCAGTGGTTTTGGTAGACAAGGTCTGAGGAGGGTGTCATGAGACATCTAGAATAATTTTGGCTTTGTTATGAACTTGGAGTATGACCTTGGCCACCACTTGGCATCAGCAGTCTTCCTTTGCCTCACCTTCTTAGCTGATTCTGTTTCTACTTGCTCCTTGACTTGTGTTAATCTTTAGTGTTTCTGTGTTCTTTCCTGGCCTAAAAAGGATGCAAATCAAATCCTCAATATTATTACAATGAAATTTTTAGTAATATTAAAAAGAAAAACACAATTTTTAAGTCAATAGTTTACTCTTTTCACCAATAATCAATAGCACCAAATTTCATAGCAATGATAAAAGTTGAACATCTTTTAAAAGTTTTTGCTTTGTGATCTGGCCTGCAATAAAATGTATTATGGATCACACAGAAGGATGATAAAACCTTCTGTCTTTGTTGTGCATGATCTGGAAAAAGAAAAATCACATGATGAGCCTAAAAACAAAGTCAGATCTTTTAGCCACCAAGTGGAAAGAGCTTTATGTCACTCAGCTGGAATAGTCATGAGCCTGTGATTTAATTTAAATAAATATGTACTTTTTATTTCAGAATAACAACTCTTGTCAAATTTACAGAATGATCTTAACAGATAGATTTCAAAGTTGAAGTTATTATCAACTCTGTTTCAACATGTGAATGTGGACATTCCAGAATTTATGTTTGTATTTAAATCCTGACCCAAAAGTGTAGCAATGCTTTAAATTGTCTCTTTCATATTCTATGAAACAGATTTCCAAAGTGGTATCAAAAACACATCTTCTGACAAGTTAGTAGATAGACAGCTGCATCATATCTCAGATGCAGACGCTTTTAACATACAAAGGAAGAAAATAAAGAGGAGAGAGCCACTGTTAAGTTGGGAGAATTCCCGTTCTTCCCAGGGGGTGACTTATCTGGGTGTTAGAAGTTGCCCAGACACTCACAGTTGTCTAAATGCAACACTTTGCTCTCATATATAATTAAAAAGCATATAATTTTTGGTTATTTGTATTTCTTTTATTTCATTTAAACTGGTTACTTTTATAAGTCCCCTCATGGCATTTGAAAAATTAATTGGGAGTGCCAAACACTAAATTTAAGCTATCACTTCAACTAGAAATCAAAAACAAAAATGGAAGCTAGGGTCACAAGATAAAAAGTAAAATAAACTTTATTGTAATGTAAATTACTCAGTTTCTGAAAACTGTGATGACCCAAATGGCTAATCCATGTTCAACCTGTAAGAAACAAGAGATACAACACCCGGAGGAGAAGGCTCCAGGCTGGACCGTCCTGCACGTAGGCAGGCTATCGGGTCTCCTCCCTGGAACCAGCAATCCTGAATTCTTCTCTCTTGGGAAGAGACAAGCCCAAACAGCGTTCTGCACAAAATGAACCTCCTGACACACCTTCCCCGTCCCAGCCACATCCATGTATTCCATTTCCCCTGGCTCTGTCCTCAGACAAGATAACTAATGGGAGCCACTGCTCTGGGTGAGTCAGAGGTGAAGGGACCTTACTGAAAATGTCCAGTAGGAATGACCAGGACTCACGGTGAGACAGCCGAGCTAAAGGAGACATTAGAACAAGGTGAGGAAAAAATGCAATGGTGACACCGGTTTCAGGAAAAGGTCTCAGAAGACTTGTACAGAGAAGTCAGCATCTGCCCCTTAGGTTCCATCTGCTAAGGTAAATCAGTCTGAGTTGGAATGAGTGGAGGAGGACGTGGGGGGTGAAGGGTGAGGACTGATGGCCAGGACGCCTGAGTTTGCCCTGAACCCCATAAGCCTCTAACCCCACCGCTAGGAAGCTCCAGTTCTCTCCGGTATCTCAGCCCTCTGCCCCATCTCAGAGGCCCTGGGAAAAGAACAGAGTTGGGGAGGGAGTTAGGACAAGTTGGAGCAGAAGGGAAGAGGTCGAGTCTGGCCTTACCCTGGCTGCTCTGGACGAGTAGGGGTCTTCGAAGAGGGCCCACATGCGGGGCTGCAGCCTCCTCCAGCGGCCAGACTTGCCATCAGGGCCCCCCAGCCCCGCTGCGTCCTCAATGCCCAGCCTCTTGGCCGCCAGGTCCTCGTCGTCGTCAGCGCTGCCTCCGATGAGGTCGGGGGTCTCGAAAATGTCCAGGGCCTCCTCGGCGTCGCGGTGCTGCCGGTAGGTCATCCAGCAGCAGGGCTCCACGTCGGTCTCGTCGATGCCCCAGAAGGCCAGCTCCTCCTCAAAGAGCGGCCCGCACACGTCGGCGGGGCAGTGCAGCTTGCCGGTGCGGTAGTAGTTGAGCACGTAGGCGAAGACGCCCGGGTGCCGGTCAAAGAAGAACTCGCGGCCGCCCCCGGGGTGGTCGCCGCCGCCGCCACCGCCACCGTGGGAGCCGCAGTTGCCGGCGCCGCCCTCGAAGCAGCCGCCAGGGCCGGGGGACAGCGGGGGCGCCCGCCGCGGCGGCGACAGCGGAGGGGGCGACTGCTGCAGCTTGTCGCCCGTGGAGGTCAGGCAGTCGCCCTGGGGCTCGGAGGCGGCGAGAAGGGCCAGGCGTGTTCCGGGCAGGGTCTTGAGGGTGCTGCGGTAGGTTTCGTGCCGGGTGCCCCCGACGTTGAGGATCACCCTCTCGTTGCTCTGGATCTTGCCCATCTCTGTGGCTCAGACATGACTGGGGGGAGGTGAACAGCGCCCAGTTAAAGATCTCGGCCGTCAAGACACACCGTGACCCCGGCCGCCGCCCCAGCTCCAGAACTGGCAGATAGGCAAGGGGCAAAGGGCCCTCCCCAGGGTAGGTCAGAGTCCAGCCCTGTCCAGCCCCGTCCCGTCTCTCGCATCACACCTTTCCCGGGTTGCCAGAGAGCCAAAGATGTAGCAGCCCAAGTCTTTCTTGACCTGGGATAACACTGTTTTCCCGGCCTCACACCTTCCTTTTTGGGCTCTGATCTCTCCTCCTTCAGCTTTCCACCCTCCACCCTTCTGCCCCTCTGTCCCCTCTCAAATTTAAACTACTCACGTTCGCCAACCCCTTCCCTCGCTCCCCCAAACCCGCGTGTTTCCCTCCTAAGCCCGCTTTGTCCCCTACCTTGCCCCAGTCTCTCCTCCTCCCCTGATGGGTCTCTCTGTTCTACCTCCTGGACCCTCTGTCTCCCCCTCCCCTGGTCTGATTGCAGTTCCCTTAGCAGGGAGTTCTCTTCACCAAGGCAACTTGGCGGTCTGGTGGCCAGAGACACCAGGACCCGCAGACAGCCGGCCACGCGCTCATGCCCGGGTCAGCCCGCACACCTCGCTACTCCCTGGCACTCAGGGTGCCCTTTGCTCAACCTGTTCTTGGTTCACCTCTATTCTCCTTTTACAGACCGTGCAAAAAGAAGGAAGGCATAAATCAGAGAAAAAAGAAATTCCCTGCTGTGCCTTTCACCCAGGAGACCTCCGCCTATTTCCTCACCAATTTCCTTTCCACATTATTGTTATTGTTGTTGTTGGTATCATTAGGGTTATTATTACTTGGAAAAGGCAACAACAAACTAGGATCCATCTTTGAGAATAGAAGTGATCAGTGCATCCCACCCATCCCCCTTCCCAAGGAAAACAAATGCTTTTCGTGGTGGAGGGGCCGCTTTCCAGGAGGGGCGAGGCGGGGGGGAAGCTGCGGGGAGGCACACCCCCCTGGGCCCCCAGCTGCGAGTGTGGCTGGCGGTGCCCTGGTTTCCTGCCTCCCGGCCACCTTTCCCCGGCTTCATCTCTACATTCCTATTGCGGAAAGGCGGGGAGCTGCCTGTCTTCGGGGTCAGCGTGCCCTTCCCAGGAAATCACCCCTCTCCCCTTGTCCTCCCCCCATTACCTTAAGAAGACCGAGAGAAAAGTGGCTGTGCTTTTGGTGTCCAAGCGGACGATGTTCTCCGGGCAGCCGGACTGAATCTTGGCGCCCAGCTGAGCCACCCTTCTCCGACGAGAAACTACTTGTTGGTGTTTTCGGGGTTCAGGTGGTTGGGCCGCTTCTCCGGGCGCTGGGGTCGGGCAGACAGCCCCAGTCGGCCGCCGGCCGCGCTGCCCGCGTTCATTCTGCGAGCTGCGGGTTTGCGGGTCGCCAGCCTCCGCGCCCAGAGTCCCCATCGCGCAGGGTTGGGCAGACCATGGAGCTCGGGGCGGGTCCAGCCGGCGCTGCCCGACCCCACCGGGAGCGAGCAGAGCGCCTGGCCGCGGCTGGAGCCGAGACCGATGGGGGTCGGAGAGCTCTTCCCCTGAAGGTGAAGTCGCCCTGCCCCGATGCTATCTGCAGATTTTGTCTCTCTCTTGGAAGCAGCCACCCGGAGCTGTCCCTTCAACACCACTCGCCGTCACCCTCCCGCCGCCACCGAAGCACAGAGCTCAGGCAAGGGTGGGTGGGTGGGTCTGGAGACGCTCTGTTGTACCAACCAGGTTCACATATTTCTCTTCCGCGAAGCTCTGTCTCCACCCTCTCTGGAGCTTCGGCCTGCCTTATTTACACCCCACTCTCCACACCCCTCTCTCTCCTCACCCGTGCCCCACCCCTCCCAATAAATGAGAGAGAATGGAAGACCAATTGCGTTTCTTTCCTTGATGACAGCTGACCAGACAGAGCTTACAGGTGACAGTGAATACTGTTTGTTGTGTCTTATCCATGGCTGTGCCTTGCTTTTTGCAGTAAAATCTAGGTCTCCAGCCACCACATCATGAATATATAAAACCAAACAAGTTTTAAAAGTTTATTCTAGAAATATAATGCTTCAGAAAGTAAAACTTCAGATTTCTTTATCAGAAGCTAGAGAAGAATGGCATGTACGCAAGTATTGAAGTAATTGTCTAATAAGCCGATTTCTCGCTTTCTTAAGTTTTTATTGGACCTTGTATGAGTTTGCTTGAAGTGTCATAACAAAATATCACAAACTGGATGGCTTTAGCGGAAGAAATTTATAGTCTCAGAGTTCTGCTGGCCAGATGTCCAAAATTCAAAGCCTTGATAGGGTTGGGCTTCTTCTGAGGTCTGTGAAGAAAAAATACGTTCCAGGCTCCTCTTGTGGCTTGTAGATGACCAATTGTCTCCCTGTTTCTCTTCAGATCATTTTCTCTCCAAGTGTGTCTGCCTCTGTGCCCACATTTCCCCTTTTTATAAGGACATCAGATACATTAGTTTAGGCCCCACCTTAAATCAAGTTAACATGACCACACTGAAAGATGATCATTTTATCTTGATGGTTTCTATGAAGACTCTATCTCCAAGTAAGGTCATTCTGAGGTAGTGGAGGTTGGGATTCCAACCCATCTGGCTTTTATGTTGGGGAGGGGGCCTGATTCAACCTATACCAAGCCCCATCAGCCTGTATGTGTGTGTGTGTCTCTGTGTACATTCCAAGAAAGGAAGGAAAGAAGAAAAAAAGGAAGGAAGGAAATATGAAATAAATATTTCACAGGAACAATTTGCCAAAAAACTGAAGTCAGCCAAGTAGGAAAAACACCAAGGTGTATGTGGTAGGAGGTATCTTTGAAAAATAGATATTAATATTGAAACTGTGGTTCGGAAAGAGCAACATTTATGAGTTAAGAAGATTTTGGCAATATAGAGGACTGCAAGATGGGTAGTGAAATATAAAAATTCACTACATAAAATACCTGTTATGACATATTAAACAATTGAAGAAAATAAAGAACTGAAGTCTTTGGAAGGTCATTGATTATCTAGGAAATAAATGAATGAAAATACATTATGTATACATGTGTAAGATTACTGACAGTATGAAAAGAAATTTGCAATGACAATGTAAATAGCAACTATATGCACCCAACATTTGAATCACTAACACACACACACTCACACATACACACAAAGTATAAGGCTTAAACAAAAAAAGAATGAAATCCTGCCATTTGAAACAACACAGAGAGATCTGGAGAATATTATGTCCAGTGAAATAAGCCAAGCACAGAAAGAAAAATCTCTCATGTTCTCACATATATGTGGGAGATAAATATTAAAAATAATTGATCTCATAGAGATAGAGAGTGGAATAATGGTTACCAGAGGCTGGCAAGAGTGAGAAGTGAGTGAGTAGTGAGAAGAGGGTAATAATGTAGGGATAGTTAATGTGTACAAAAATATAGTTAGATAGTTAGATAAAATGAACAATATTTGATAGCACAAAAATGTGACAGTAATCAACAATAAGTCAGGGTGAACCTTAAAACAGCTACAAGAGTGGATGTGAAATGTTCTCAACACAAAAAAATGTTAAACGCCCGAGGGGATGGACGCCCCATCACCCTGATTTGATTAATTAACATTGTCTGCCTATATTAAAACATCACATGTACCCTATAAAGATGTACAACTATTAGGTAGTTATAATGATCAAAAAAGTTTAAAAATTTAATTTTTTAATTGTGAAGCTTGAATACCAAATAAGTTATTTTTGCTTTATACAATTTTCAATCACTGTAAAATTCTAAAACTAAAAATAATAATAAATTCCAATTGCCAGAAAAATTTCAGTGAAAAAGTATATTCGGTCAGGCATGGCTCATGAATGTAATCTCAGCATTTTGGGAGGCCAAGGAGGGAGGATTGCTTAAGGTCAGGATTCAAGACCAGCCTTAAGCTTAGCAAGACCCTGTGTCTACAATAAAAGGTAATAAATAAAAAGTCAGCTGAGCATGATGGTACATACCTGTAATATAAGCAACTTGAGAGGCTAAGGCTGGAGGATAGCTTTAGTCTAGAGAGGCTGAGGCTGGAGGATAGCTTGAGTCTAGGAGTTTGTGGCTGCAGAAAGATATGATCAATCAAACCACTGCATTTCCATCAGGACAATAGAGCAAGACCCTGCCTTCTGCCCTCAAAGAGAGAAAAATATAGAAAAAGAAAAGTATGTAAGTATATATACAAATTCTAAAATCTAAAATGCATTTTACTGTTTAGATGATTTCTTATATTATCTAATGCTATAAATTCAAAGAAAAAAGAGCATGTGGATTGTTTTCAAAAAAAACAATAGTAATAGAAGTATTTATAATAACATTTATTGAAATCATACTATATGCAAAATACTTTACATAAATTATCCCTTCTATTTAAATAAATAAAATATTTACATTCATTTACAAGACTATAGAAAGATATCTCTTACAGATGATGTGAATCAATGAAGAAAGCCTTTAGCTTCATAATATTAAGTTAAGTTCTGGAGGATCTATAGAGAAACCAAAGGGAAGGGAGAAAATGATGCAAAATTCTTACGGAAAAACAAAGGTCTATTGAATCAAGTTGTGTCTACATATGTATAAACGATTTAAAAATAATCACATTCACAGAATGATTATTTTTTTAGAGGAACTCGGATTTTGTGATTCATAATAGATTAGATGTGAACGTGTCAGGTAAGTTTGGAAAAAAGAATGTGGGAAGATCAAAGGATAAGATGTGCATGCCAGTGGAGAATTGAGGCACAAAGCAAGGAATGAAACTTGGTCTCTTTTATTATTTTCTGGCCACTATAAGAGGAGAAGATCTTAAGACAAATACCTGAGCTTTGTTATATAAGACAGGAGAGAACAGAAACCCCTCCAGCCAACTAACTCCACTGATACTGCTGTAAAAGTCAGGGAAAAGCAAGTGAAAAGCAAAGCTTTGAAAGATGGTGATGGAAAACCAAGAAGGAAAAACAATTATGGTTTCCTTTGTGTCTTGTGTGGAGCAAGGACTTAGAAAACTGTATGAACATTACTCCTTACAGAGAAGCAGCTGAAACTTTGCCTCTTTTATATTCTTGAGTCAGCATCACAGAAAGCTACGGAATGAGGCTGGATCTCATGAAACCACATGTATTTCTCAAAGCTTAGCATTTGAACAGGTTAACTCTTAAAATCTAAGATAAGGATTTTTAAATTATTTTTCATTATCAAAAGTAATATATTCATAAACAAAATTCTTCTGATTTTAAAAAGGGCAATGATTTCTCAACCCTCCCTGTAACTTTGCTCCTTTATAACTGTGACTTTGCAACTTTTCTCAAGACTGTTTCTCCAGGCCTTGAATCTGCACAGACTTGGTAACAGGTTTGGCCATGAGAATGTAGTGGAAGTGACAGGGTACCAGTTCCAAAGTTGACACGCTCCTGTGAGTTCTCTCTCTCTCTTCCTCCTCCTCTCTTGAAACTCTACCCCAGTGTCATGGAAATAAGTCTTAGCTAGTTGGCATCCTGATGAGCAACATACAGATCATCTACACACACACATGCACACATACACATTTCTTCAGTGCAATAAGAAACAGTATTAGAAACTAACTCAGAGAATGTTATTAAAGAGGATTATTCCTCAAACAAACAAAATACCTCATGATAATTACCATAACCCCCCAAACAGAACTGCCTTCCTCTTATTCATCTGTCCAGAACTGTCCAGCTGAACCCAGCCCAAATGCACTCACCCACAGAATGCTGAGTAACATAAAAGACTATATTTAAACTATCAAGTTTTGGAATGGTTTGTTGTGCAGGAACACATTACCGATTTTTCCTCTAAGCTTTCTTCATCTGAAAAGTAAAAAACATGCACCTACCTGCCTGCCCTCTTACCAGTAAGTAACACTTACATCACATACTGTGAATTCTAAAAGAAAACTAGTATCTGCTATACATTTTTTTCATTTCTCAAATTTTGAGAGGCATTAGTTTAATTCCATAAACTTTGGGGCAAGTAAAATTGAATCCATCCTCTGCATGTCCTTCAGTGGGTATCTGTCTGAAAAACGTTGCACAACTTCTTGAGCATCAATTTTCTATTCTAGAATGAATAGAAAACATTCTATTCTAGAATGAATTGATAACACTATAGTAACTATGGAGATTAAATGACATAAGACCTATAAGGAACTTTGGAAAATTTCTGACACATTTTAGGCTTATACTAATTGGTGTTTGTTTGGTTTTTTTATTAAATCATAGCTGTGTACATTAATTCAGTCATGGGGTACAGTGTGCTGGTTTTATATACAATTTGAAATACTTTCATCAAACTGGTTAACATAGCCTTCATGGCATCCTCTTAGTTATTGTGTTAAGACA
>NW_003852402.1:42340289-42348646 GCF_000181295.1 Otolemur garnettii | reverse complement strand
TCCACTTCTCTCCATCATCCTGGGCTATAGTTGTGTTCTATTTTTTACAAGAAAGTGTGAGTAAATATAAGTAGGTTTCATAGAAGTACTGAGTACAAAGATCAGATAACGGTATGTAGCTGGGTTCATCTCTTGGTTCTCTAAGGCTGGGAAGAGTCAACATTGTTAAAATATCCATACTACCCAAAGCAATATATAATTTTAATGCAATCCCTATCAAAGCCCCACTGTCATACTTTAAAGATCTCGAAAAAATAATACTTCATTTTATATGGAATCATAAAAAACCTTGACTATCCAAGACATTACTCAGAAATAAAAACAAAGCAGGAGAAATCATGCTACCTGACCTCAGACTACACTATAAATCCATAGTGACCAAACAGCAAGGTACTGGCACAAAAACAGAGAGGTAGATGTACAGAACAGAATAGAGAACTAATTGGTCCTTTTTATTGACAAAGGAAGAAATTCTCACCCCAGATCACTTAGTTAATAATTGGCAGAAGCACAACCACAGTTTGTGTCCTCTAATAGCAATCCTAATTTCTATTTGTTATACCATGCACCCTTGCACAGAGGGCAAGACTAGCTCAAATATGAGATATTCCATAACGATGTAATGAAATGGAAGCCTTTGACCAGGTGCAGTGGCTCATGTTTATAATCCTAGCACTCCAGAAGGCCAAAGCAAGTGGACTGCTTGAGCTCAGGGGGTGAGACCAGCCAGAGTATGAGCAAGACCCTTTTCTCTACTAAAAATAGAAAAACTTAAAAACTATCCAAGCATTGTGGTAGGACCCTTAGTCCCAGCTACTCAGGCAAGAGTATGAGACTCTGTGGGAAGGAAGAAAAGAAGAAAGGATGGAAGGAAGGAAGGAAGGAAGAAAGGAAGGAAGGAAGGAAGGAAGGAAGGGAGGGAGGGAAATGGAAGTTTTAGAATCCTTAGAATAAATCTGCATCTTCACAAATAATTTTCTTAAAAATATGTAGTCATCATATTTTAATGATCTTTTTTTATTGCCTTGATTCATTTTGTGCTATTATAAAAGAAGACCTGAGACTAGGTAATTTGTAAAGAACCAGCATTTATCCTCTCATGGTTCTGGAGGCCACGGAGTGCAGTCTCGAAGTGCAGGCATCTAGTATGGGTCTCCCCAGTGCATCTTCACACAGTGGAAGGCAGAAGGACAGAGTAGAAAATACTCTGTATTCTCAGATGGCAGAGGGGCAGAGGACAGAGAGAACCCACTCTTGAAAGCTTTTTTAATATAGCATTATTCCATTCACAAGGGAGGGAATGCAACCTAAGTACATCACAGCCCTTTCTTTCCAACACTGTCACAATGGGGATCAACTTTCCAATGTAAGAATTTGAGAGAACTCATTCAGATCAAAGCATTTATGAAATACATTTTTTCCTGTCAAAGTTGCTTATAATGAACCCCTGAACAGGGCTTAAGGAGACCAACCTTCCATACAGTAGAAAGTTTGGGTATAGCTTTTAACTCCCCAAAACATTAGTAATAGTCTAGTGTTAGCCAGAAGCCTTACTGATAACATATTTTGGATACTATGCATATCATATACTAAATTATTATAATTAAGTAAGCTAGAGGGAAAAAATGTTATGAGATCATTAAGAAGAGAAAATATACTTGTTATTGACTAAATGGAAGTAGATCACCATAATAATCTTTATCCTCATGATCTTCCACTGAGCAGGCTGAGAAGGAGAGAGGGAAAGGATTGGTTTTGCTGTCTCTGTGGTGGCAAAGGTGGCCCTTCCTATTCCAAACCTGTGTTGTTCAAGAGTCAACTGTACTTGTGATGTTTATGATAAAACAGTCCTATATATGATGAATCCATGGATTACTCATTTTACAACTTGACCATTTGATTTGTAAGAAATATACATTTACATTGGCTGTCAAGAGCCAGGGGCTCTACATAAATATTTAACACAATGAAATAGATATTTAATCAACTTGGGCTTACTGTATACTTAAACAATTAATCTGCAAGAGTGCTGTGAAAAGGCATTTTAGACTGAAGGAAGAATAAAAATTTCCATAAATACAAATTGACTTTAACTTAAAAGCAGGAGTTGAAAGACACCTTCTTGTAATGGAAAATTCTATGTCATAGTCTTCTGTGCTAGTCATTTATTTAAAAGGATGAAGGTAGATGGAAAAAATGGATAGATAAACTTTAGCAAATGGAGCAGCCCATGATTCACACCATACTATTTGAAGTCATTAAAGCTTGGAAAGGAGGCAATGAGTAGATTTTCCTGGAATACTGCTCTGCCACTAAGGGTTATATTATTGGCAGATATCAAAGAAGTATATTCTGCTTTCTTATCTGTCTTGTTCCTCAATAGATCATGGATACTAAGACACTTGATCAAAATTTTACAATCTGCATTTTTAGTACTCTCCTTCCTTATACTACTAACAGTTTCTACCACAAATTATTTCATTATTTATAGAGTAAGTGTATGACTTACTCTGCTGCATTATACACTCCTATAGATTTGCTATCTTTACATTTTCTTTTTTAACTTCCCAGCCATAAGAGGGTTCTACAAGGTTGAACAATTAAGCCCACAAACTAATTCTGGAAAAAGTGCCACATACTTCACTGATGAATATCACTATGGTCACCTCTGAAATACTGTCCTTGGGATTCTATGCACTGGTGCCAGGACCTAGTCCACCCTTCAAAGTACTTTTTCTAGTATGAACTCATGAACTTAATGGTCAGACCTTGTACCACAACATCTATGATGGCCATTCCAGAAAGAGTATCACACCCCTCTAAAAAGGCTTTTAAATAAAAAAGATTTTACTCAGAGATTGAGTTTTAGTAATGTTTAATGCAAAAAAAAAAATTGTAAGTCTGTGTTCTTAAAAAGTACCCCATATTGGATGGGTGTGATGGTTTACTCCTATAATTCTAACACTCTTAGAGGCCAAGGTGGGAGGGATGCTTGAGGTCAGGAGTTTGAGACCTGTCTGAACAAGAGGAAGACCCCATCTTTACCAAAAAATAGAAAAAAATTAGCCAGGCATCATGGCATGCACCTGTAGTCCCAGCTACTTGGGAGACTGATCGAGATGGATTGCTTGAGACCAGGAGTTTAAGGTTTCTGTGAGCTGAGATCATGCCACTGTGCTCTACCTGGGGCTACAGAGCAAGACCCTGTCTCAAATAACCTCCTCCCCAAACAGTATCTTATGTTATATAAAACATTGTCTATAGAAAGTTGCATTGAAATGAATATTTATAAAAATATAACAAGACATTAGCTGAACATATCATCTGCAATATATATTACGAAGAATTGGAGCAGGAAGAGAGCTAACATTTATTAAGGATAAAGTATAATGCCAGGTATTACATATATACCCACACACATATGTGTGTATGTATATTATTATTCCTTACAAAAGGTCTACAAAAAAAGTATTGGAATATTCATTACTGTCATATTTGGTAAAGGACTGTCAGAGTAATGAAGAGAAAAGTAGTACTGTAATTGCAGCAGTCAAAACTTAATTACTACAGTAAGAAATAAAATGCCAAGACTTTTAGATTTAACTCACTTAATCTTCACCTATAATCTTTACCAGTATTTAACTGACAAGGAGCCTGAGACTGAAATTGTAAAATAATGTGCCCCAATTCACACAGCCAATCAGAGACAGTGGGTAGCATTCAAATTCACAGATGTTTCATTCTAATGCCTATGTGCTGATCCGAGTGAATAGTAGAACCATGATTTGAACATGTGTAGAACCATGATCTTGGTGGAAAATAGAAAAAAATATATATAACAAAAAGTAAATACCAAACTTCCTATATCTCAATAGTCTAGTAAATGGAAAACACATTATCAAACTAGAGGTCTACCAGAGCTCTCTCTCAGAGCTCCATCTCCCTCCCTCTGTTTAATAAGCAGCACATGGTAAAAGCAGAATCAAAATAGGCAAGTAAAGTGGATTAAAAAACAAACAAACTCCTGTTTGAATTTGTTTAGTACAAAAGGGAAAGAATGGGAACTATAAGTCACAAATATCATTCTGAGAAAGGATTGAGAGTAATCAGGTTGATTTCCTCAGTAAATAAGAGTTCCAAGAATGAGGAAGCTGAAAGAGATGTGTAATATGAGGATAGCACGTCTAAGCAACCAGTTTAGTTTCATTATTTAGAAAGACATCCAGACAGGCAGAAAAGCAGGCTCTGAAAAGCTACTGTATGCAGCTTTCAGTGGAATCAAGGAAAGTAAAAATAATACCAGGGCAAAGAAGCACTTCTAAAGAGGAACCGGATTGAGGCAAATATTATCGAAATATTTCTCCTTTAACCAGATCATAGAAAGTTGCTTTCCAGTTTTACTTTTACTTATTTTTTTAAGAAATCAGACTATGGGATAGTATAGAATATCATGTGGTTTAGGGAGTGGGAATGAAAAATTATATAGAACTCCTAATATGGATTAGCATGAAAAAACAACCCCACGAAGGAAATGTTAAGTCACATGATGAAATACACAGTGGATGGTGTCCAAAAGATATGAAATAGTTTTCAAATTTCTGGCAGGAAAAAAATCAATTTTAACACCATATTTAGATACACAACTTTTAAAAGTTCAGTATTCTTTAAATGTCCTCTTTATTGTCATAATTAAATTTGGACATTTAATTAAATACATTTAAGAGCATCTTTAGTTGGTACTATGATGCAAATGTGTCCTCCCAAATGCATATGTTGAAACTCAATGGCCAATATAATAGTACTGAGAAGCAATGCAGTACATTTCAAAGGGAATTAATTCATAGAGGTGGAGTCCTCATGGACAGGGTTAGGGTTCTTATAAAAGGTTTTGAGGGAGTAGATTTGCTTCCTACATACCTTTCAAATCTCAGTTGGAACATCATTATTTCCTTCAAAGCTTCCTTGATGCTCTACAATAGGTTTTACTCTGTGTCCTTGGTATTATACACTAGCACCCTTTATTTCCTCTATCAGAACAATTAGAAGCCAGGATTTCAAATGCTTAATTTCTTATCTCCCATGCTAGCTGTAAGTGCTGGAATCAAGTTTGTCTTGGCCACAATTATATACACAATGCACAGTTGAGTGCCTGGTTTGCAATTATCAGTGATGATGATGATGATAATAAAGATAACAACAATGAAATAACTTCACTGGTGATCATATTACAAGCAGTGATCATAGTTAACCATTATTGCATACCTGCCATCTTCCATCCTCTATACTAAATATTTTTGTATACTCTTACCTTTAATTTTCACAACGCTAGTACACGGACTATGATTGTTCCTATTTTATAGATAAGATCATGTAGATATAGAAAAGTTACTTAAATACATGTATAGAAACATTATTTAAATTGCCTGACGTCAAACCTTTAGTAATGGGAGAAAATACAACTTGAATCCAGATATTTTGCCTACAGGGTCTATTGTCTTTCTAAACAATATTTGTGTTGAGCTTTCTTGAATATTACAGACAATATGGAGGACATCATTTTCTGTAAGCTTGACTTTCTATAAGTGAGAATTTTAGATACTGGATTTCTATTCTATTAGAATTGTTTTGTTTCAATCTTATTCATTTGCACTGAATCCTTCTGCATTCAGCTCTACTTCCAACTTCTGCTTCACTTTCTTCAGGATTCTAAATGTAGTACATATTTCTTTGGACAATTATAAAGCTCACAATTAACCCACAAATTTACAGAGCTCACTGGTTTTAATGGATATTTAGATGTTTATGGATCAACAAAGAAATGATAAATGTTTAATGTGCTGAGAAAAACAAGTCCTACTTGTTTCGACATCAATTTTGTGACACTATTTTTTGGCAAATTCTCTGTTCTAGTATGAGTCTTTCATGTCAAAAAAAAAAAAATCCTAAATATAAAAAATCTTTTTCAGCCTGCTTCTTACGTGAAGCAGATTAGAATCTCAAAGCCTCCTCCTATTGTGCTTTCCCTGGTCCTTTTAATCCAAGCTGATATAATTCCCTTGAATCTTTGTGTATCAAATTATAATCTACCCTATTAAACAAAATGAACATTCATAAATATCTTTTAAAAGCTCATCTAAACCTTGAGTCTCCTATGAGGCTGCTATGTTAGAAAATTCTTTATTGTCTTAAGAATTCTGTTGTTTAGGAAGGTTCATAAGACACACACTTAACAAAGTGTTTCTCTCTCTAACAAAGTGACTATGAGACACCGACTTCTACTTCTCTGGGATTTTAACAAAGGATCTTACACTTCTATTTTGACTTGATTTCTTACTTTGTCATTCTTCTGTTAGGAGAGATTAAAGAAGGAAATAGTTTTATTTTCAAATCCAGCCAGTTCTGGCTCACAATGGTCTTCTCTAAATTGTGCTCAGAAACAGCAATTTCATCTTTGATGCATCTCTTCCCATATTTTATTACAAGCTGGAAAAAGAAGAAGTTGTCAGTTTCTACATTCTGCATGAAAATCTCCCCTGCCAGATCCATGCTTGTATTAGGTTCCCTTTCCATTGTCCACATTATGTAGGCAGCAGTCTTGTCAAACTTTCTGCCACTGCATAACAAGGGTCCCCTTTCTATCAATCTCCAGTAACGTTTTTTGCATTCTCCTTCAAGCCCTCACCAACAGTTTCTTAGGGTATTTCCAGCTTCTACTAGCAGCCTCCTTAATGTCCTTTCCAGTTTTGTCTACCACTAGGTCTCAAAGCTTATGGCAAACGCTTTCAGTTTTTATTACAGCAGTATCACACTTTCTGATCCAAATTCTCTTCTGATTAGAGCTGCATAACAAATTACTGCCAAGTTTTATGGCCTAAAACAAGACCCATGTTGTTATTAACTTTGATAGTCTATGGGTCAGGAAGTTAGGCAGACTATGGCAAAGAGGTCTCATCCCCTTTCCATGTTATCTGTGTCCTCACCTGCAACAGCTGAAATGGCCGTAGGCTGGATCAGATAGGGCTGGCTGAGAAACTGCCATCTACCTAGTCTTGGGGTCTTTCTATATAATGTGTCAATGTAGTATCTCCAGTATGGCAGCAGTTGGACACTTTATCTGGAAACTCAGGGCTTCAAAAGCAGTAAATTTAATAGACTGTGGTAGAAATTATAGGTACTCCTATAATGTTGCAAATCTAACCTTAAGCTTCAGTCTTAGTGGTTTATTTCTATTAGTTAGTAATATAAACTAGTTCCTGTCTTGGGACCATTTCACTGATCATTTCCTCTGCCTGGGTTGCCATTCTCATAGATCTTTTCCTGGATTTCCATTTACGTCTTTCAAGTTTCTGCTGAGATTTAATGTCATATGTCTTTCCCTTAATGTCATATAACGTCTTTCTGCCTGATTCACCTGGAATTCAGGAAGAAATGTTGTTTCTCTTAAAGTAATGGAGGCTGTGTGGTGGAGAGTTCAATAAGGAAAAGAGAACTGTCTGTTACATTTAGCAAGAAACTACAAATATTTATGACGTTTCTGTTTTTTTTTATTTTTTTCCCTCCTTAAATTATGGTCTAATGAAAAGTGCTGTTATTGACAGTTCAATCATATACCTCTTTATTTGTTTCCCTTTACCAAGAGGTTTGGAGAATGTGTAATTATAATGAGAAAAAATAAGTTAAAATCCCCAGCCCTAAAAAGCCTGAGCCCTGCTCCCATCAGCCCTGTCAATCACACCCAAACCATCTTCTCATTATGTTTTACTTCCATTCTTAGAGCAACAGCAAAAGTATGTCGAGGGTAGAGAAAATGATCATCATAAAACAAATGTCTGCATATTTTATTCCTTCAAAAATATATTGTAAAGTCACCTTATTTCTCACTGAACAATAGAACACTAAATGAAATGCAGCTTTAGGAATTTATGTTAACTTAGAGAGAAAGTTCTGAGTTCAGTGGTTACAAGAAAGTGTAGTGTGTTGCGTTGTCATCATAGATACAAAGGAAATTATGTGATGTCTGAGAAGAGGCAAGGAATAATTTCTGTTCCTTTAAATTTATTAAGATTATTCTTGTGTCCTAAGATATAATCAATTTTTTATCCTCTTGGACCATCACAGAATAAAAGTTGAACTCAAAAGCAACAGAAATCTTCATACTCAAAAAAGGCTTGGAAAGTAAATAACTTTATGCTGAAAGACAACTGGGTCAAAGAAATTAAGAAGAGGATCATTAGATTTCTGGAATAAAATGATAATGAGGCCACAAAATATCAAAACCTGTGGGATACTGCAAAGGCAATCCTAAGAGAGAAAATTATGGCATCAGATGCCTTCATCAAGAAAACAGAAAGAGGCTC
>NW_003852402.1:42316966-42339973 GCF_000181295.1 Otolemur garnettii | reverse complement strand
CAATCCAACCCCAAACCCAGCAGAAGAAAAGAAATAACCAAAATTGGAGCAGAATTAAACCAAAAAAACATTCGGAAGATCAGCAAAACAAAAAAATTTGTTATTTGAAAAGATCAATAAAATAGATAAACCCTTGGCCAGACTAACCAGAAACATAAACATAAGCTCTCCAATAACTTCAGTCAGAGACAATAAAGGGGAAATAATAACAGATACCACAGAAATACAAAAGATTCTCAATGATTACTACAAAAAACCCCTCTATTCTCAGAAATTTGAAAATGTTGAGGAAATAGACCAATACCTGGAATCATGCCACCTTCCTAAAGTCAACCAGAAAGAATTAGAAATTTTGAATAGAACTATTTAAAGCACTGAAATAACATCAACTATACAAAAATCTCCCCCAAAAGAAAAGCCCTGGACCAGATGGTTTCATACCAGAATTCTACCAAATCTTCAAAGAGGAACCTATATCACATAATCTATTCCAAAACATAGAGAAGGAAGGAATCTTCCCCCAACATGTTCTATGGAACAAATATAACCTGATCCCCAAACCAGGAAAGGACTCAAAAACAAAGAAAACTATAGACCAATATCATTAATGAATATCAATGCAAAAATATTCAATAAGTTCTAAGCAAGCAGAACAGAAAGACACATTAAAAAAGTTATACACCATGATCAAATGGTTTTTATCCCAGAGACATAAGGCAGGTTCAACATATGTAGATCCATAAATATAATTTACCCCATAAGTAAAATAAAAAACAAAGACCACATGAATCCCTCAATTGATGCACAAAAGGCTTTTGATAATAATCAGCATCCTTTCTTCATTAGAAAATAAGAAAATAGGCATGGATGGGACATTTCTTAAACTGGAGAGGCCATCTACAAAAATTCACAGTCAATATCATATTGAATAGAGTAAAATTGAAAGCATTTCCACTCATATCTGGAATCAGACAAGAATGACCACTGTCACCACTGCTTTCGACATTGTGCTGGATGTCCTAGCCATTACAATCAGGCAAGAGAAGGAGATCTGTCCATATTCAAATGTGGACAGTAGAGGTCAAACTCTTGCTTTTTGCAAATGACATGGTCTTATACCTGGAAAACCCCAGGGGCTCAGCTAAAAAGCTCTTAGAAATGATAGAGGAATATAGCAGGGTCTCAGGATATAAAATCAATACTCCCAAATCAGTAGCCTTCGTATATGCCATCAACATTTAAGCCAAGAATAAAGTCAAAGACTCTAGGGCCAAAGAATATTAAATACCTGGGAATATTTCTAACAAAGGATGTGAAAGATCTCTATAAAGAAAACTATGGGCTCAGCGCCTATAGCTCAACCGGCTAAGGCGCCAGCCACGTACACCTAAGGTGGCGGGTTCGAATCCCCAGCCCGGACCCGCCCAACAACAATGACGGCTGCAACCAAAAAATAGCCGGGCGCTGTGGCAGGCGCCTGTGGTCCCAGCTACTTGGGAGGCGGAGGCAGGAGACTCTCTTGAGCCCAGGAGTTGGAGGTTGCTGTGAGCTGTAATGCCATGGCACTCTACCCAGGGGGACAGCTTGAGGCCCTGTCTCAAAAGAAAAAAAAAAAAAGAAAACTATGAAACCTTGAGAAAAGAAACAGCAGAAGACATTAACAAATGGAAGAACATACCCTGCTCGTAGCTGGGAAGAATGAATACTGTACTACCCAAAGCAATCTATAGATTTAATGCAATCTCCATCAAAGCACCAGCATTATACTTTGAAAAATTTGAAAAAATAATACTTCATTTCATATGGAGCAAAAAAAAATGAATAGGCAAAACAATTCTTACAAATAAGAACAAATCTGGAGGCATCACATTACCAGACTTGAGGTTATACTACGAGTCTACAGTGATCAAAACAGGATAGTAATGGCACAAAATTTGAGACATAGATCTATGGACTAGAATAGAGAATCTAGAGATGAACCCAGCCACATATCATCATCTGATCTTTGATAAACCTAACAAAAGCATGCATTGGGGAAAAGAATGCCTATTTAATAAATGATGCTGGGAGAACTGGTTAGCCACATGTAGAAGACTAAAAACCCACATCTCTAACCATTGACAAAAATCGATTCTCAATGAATAAAATATTTAAATTTAAGACATGAAACAATAAAAATTCTAGAAGAGAGTGTGGGGGAAATGCGTGAAAATATTGGTCTGGGAATATATTTTATGAAGCAAGACCACCCACCCCACCCCCCAGCAATTGCAGCAACACCAAAAATAAATAACTGGAATATGATCAAGCTAAAAAGCTTCTGCACAACTAACTATCTACCACAACCAAATCCAACAGATGGTCTTCAGAATGGGAGAAGACTTCTGCATGTTATGAATATGAGAAATGTCTGATAAGTAGAATCTACAGAAAATTTAAACGAATCAACAAGAAAAAAGCAAATAACTCCACTTCTAAGTGGGAAAGAGACTTGAACAGAAATTTCTCTGAAGATGATAGATGAATGGCCAAAAAACACATGAAAAATGCTCATTGTCTTTAATCATCAGAGAAATTCAACTCAAAACACTTTGCAATATGCCCTAACTCCTATAAGATTAGCCCACATTACAAAGTCCCAATTCTGCAGATCCTGGCATGGATGTGGAGAGAAGGGAATACTTTTTCACTGCTGCTACTGGTGGAACTACAAACTGATACAACCTTTATGGAAAGAAATATGGAGAATTCTCAAAAAAATAAAAGTTGACCTTCCATTTGATCCTGCATTTACTAGGTATCTACCCAGAAGAACAAAAATCATTTTACCACAAACATATTTGCATCAGAATATTTATTGCAGCTCAATTCATAATTGCCAAGTCATGGAAGCAACCCAAATGCCCAGAAACTCATGAATGGATTAACAAACAGTGGCATACATATACCATGGAATACTATTCGGCCATAAAAAAGATGGAGACTTTACATCTTTTATGTTTACCTGGATGGAGTTGAAACACATTCTTCTTAGTTAATTATCCCAAGAATGGAAAAAAATATCCAAAGTACTCACAACTAATATGAAGCCAACATATAAACAATTATACATCCATATGAGTGATAAAACACAAATATAGTCTAGCAAGGGGTGGGGGCGAGGAGGAAGGGGGGAGGAGAGAGGATGATGGCGAGATCTCACCCAAGGTGCACAATGTGAGGGTGTTCAGCAGCCCCCAGTGTGAAGGGCTCTTCTACAACTTGAACTTTACCTTGGAAGTGAGAACCATGTACCCTAAAAATTTGTACCCTCATATACACTTGAAAAAAAAAATTTAAAAGAAAAGAAAATTTTAGAAAGCAATTCTTAGATCATCTTGGATAAACTCTTCCTCTAGGAAATGGAGGAGACCAGAAATTTAATTATTGTCTTGTCCTCATCTAGTTATTTGTAGCTATGTGTTATTAATAACTATAGTCATCCTACAATGGTTTAGAATACCAGAACCTACTCCTCTATCTAGTTGAAATATTGTATCCTTTAACACATTTCTCCCTATCCTCCCTTTCCTGAACCCTTCCCAGCAGTATCCTCCTTTCTACTTTTCCCTTGTTTCAAGTTGTTTAGCTTACATATATAAGTGAGAAAATGCAGTGTCTAACTTTACATTCCTGAATTATTTCATTTAATGTGATGTCAATATGTATTTTCTATGAAAGAAGACATGCTCCTATACATAACACCAAAGAAAACTGACAATAATCTAATAATGTCTAATAAACATTCTATATTGAATTTTGAAAATTTCCCCAATATATCTTTTAGGGTTATACTTTTTTCCAATCCAAGAACTAATCACTGCTCACACATTTGCATGTGTTCATTGTGTGTCTTTAATATCTTTTCATTTAGAACTTCTTGCCTTTTTTTTTTTCTTATGATGTTTTGAAGAAGCAAGTTCATTTGTCTTGAAGGATGCCTCATTTTCTGAATTTTCCAGATTGTCCCCTCCTTTTTAGATTCAATCAAACATTTTTAGAAAGAATACTACACAGATGATATAGACCACATTCTTATTTCATCACATCTGAAGATTTATATTTATTATGTATTATCATTAATGATGGTTATTTGGTAAGTGATTGCCAAATCTTTTTATGTGTATGTAACATTTTGACTATTGCAGTTAGTAAGTAATCTGTGATATGACTCTTTAAAATTACATGAAATTTCTTTTTCTCATTTCATTTCATTGATAATCCTTGTCTGAATTGATATTTTATTAGTTGTTGAAACATGGAAAATTCTAGAAATAAAAGATGTAATAAATGAAATTAAGAAATTATTACATGATTTTAGTAGGTATTAGACACAGATGATGAAATTAATATAGTGGAAGATGAATCTGTAGAGAATACCAAAACACACACAGGAAGAAATGATAAAAAATGAAGAAATAAGATAGGAGACATATGGGACCATGGAAAAACTCTAAAGTGGTCTATGGCCATACCACCCTGAATGCACCTGATCTCATCTAACCTCAGAAGCTAAACAGAATAGGGCCTGGCTAGTACTTGGATTGAAGAAAAAATCTGAAGTATTAAAAACCCTGAAGAACAGTAGAGTAATAACTTGGCAGGTGCAATATTTGAATAGATAATGGTCGACGATGTTCCAAAATGAAAAAGACACTAAGTTACAGATTCAAGAAATACTCCTATATTCTAAGCTGTATTAATAAAATGATAAGCATGCCTAGGCACATCAAAGTAAAACTGCTAAAGGGTAGAGGCAAAGAAAATATTTAAATTCAGCCAAGAAAAAGACACACTCCCTTCAAGACCAACAGCTGAATTATAAACTGAAACAAGGGATATTGTACCCCATCAGTGCATTAATGTACATGGTTATAATTTAATAAAGAATTTAAAAAGTATTAAGTCCTCAAAGTATTGAAAGTAAATAACTGTTAACCTAACAACAAAAATATTCCTTAAAAAAAAAAATGAAGCAATCTATTTCCATCTCTTTCTCACACACACACACATACATGCCTGAGAAAATATTTCCATAGCAGGTTCACCCAAGAGAAATAACAAAGGAAGTCATGTGGGCATAAGTAAAATGATTCCAGACAAAAGCATAGGAAAATAAAAATGAGGAGCAATGGGAAAAGTAAAGAAGTATTAGAGTTAAATCCAAATGAATATTGAGTTTATAATAATAATGATTATAAGTGTTGCCTAAAATGCATGTAGAATTAAAACAAATAAAAATACCATACAACATGGGACATACATAGAATTTTACATATTCTATTGTCTTCTAGTTGTCTAACTTATGATAAAGAGAACTAATTTATATTAAACTACTTAAGTCAAAGATACATATTATAATCACCAAGGCAACCACTAAATAATATAGTAAAGTGATTTTAACTAAAAGTTAATAGAAAGAAAACTGGGAATTAAAAAAAATTATTTAATTAAAACCAAAGAAGCTAAGGATGGAAAGAACCAGATGAAAAAATGTTTTAAGTTAGAGGAAATTTAGCCTAGTGATTAAAACGTGTTCTCTATTCATTTATACTTGCTCTAAGCTCATGTCTTTTACTCTTTAGTTGTATATCTTTGGAAAAGTTGACCTCTTGAATCCTTAATCCCCATCTGTAAAGTGAGGATAAAATCAGGACTAGCTAATGGAATTTTTATGAGTGATAAATAAAACATGAACATAGAAGATGTTACCAATAAATATTAATAACTAATATACTATAAAACCAACATCTATATTCTGAATGTGCTTAATGCTTGTCTTTTACCTAAATTCCTGTGATCTAGAAATATAAAAACTGTAAGATTGAAAGTCTCACAAAATGCTTACATAACAGAAGTCACTTCTGCTCCTTTGGTCAGCAAAGCTAATGCTGTGATAAGGGTCCACAGCTTGGGTCAAGGTTGGCAGACCTGGGTAATTGTGCCTCTTTCTATGTTCATTGGCAGATAACTCTGGTGTTAGGACCAAACCCAAAAGGAGTTATATCTGAGTCCTGAGAGTCACGGGACTGAATCCAGATCTATAGCCAGAACCATGGTCAGTTAGCCTGCTAAGTGGATGCAGGTCTGGCCGCTCAGAATTTCATTTCTCAGTCGATAACCAAAATTTCACAACCTCCTGACTAGATCCCAAAGTCTCGCAAGGCACTTTCATCTGTCAAGGACTCCCAAACTGTTGTTTCTGTGGGGAAATATGAATGGGGCACCTCCTATTTCACCATATCTCTGACATCACTCCTTTTTTTTTTTTTTGTAGTTTTAATTTTTCTGTTACAGTTTTAAGTTTTTTTCTTTTTAATCTTCAAATGGAACACCCTAGTTATTTTGAAGTCTAGCTCTCTTAATTTTATTATCTTCATTTCTCATTGATCTATTCTATTGTTTCCCTTCATTTTAAATCATGTTGAATGCTTCCAGGAGTTACTCTATATATCCCATATATAAAATGTTGCAAAAATAACCTGAATCTTGTGATAACATTACCTTTCTCTAAAGAAGAAATATTTTTGCTAACATCTTTTATTTCACTGTGATCTTATGCTAAGGCTTACTCATAATTGCTCTTCTAGTAGCAATTATATAGGACAAAGATGTCTTTAACTATTATTTAGATAATATTTTTAAAAAATTGATATTTAAAGGTACCCCTTATTCATCTATTTTAAAACTCTTTATTATTAAGTGAATTATTGTTAAATCCATGCAGTTGGGAGAACTAGTAATCACAGATAGTTAGATCTCTCTGCAGGGCTAAAAATGTCTTAAATCTGGGCTAAGCTTTATTGAAGAATTTTTCTATGCCTTGATCAACCTTATTTCTAGAGCTCAGTCTTCCAAATTTTACCTTAAAGATGAGAGATTTACCTGTGGTATCAATTTCTTGATAAATTCTGGACACCACCTTTTCCCCCCAGTGCAAAACTCTAATCAGTTTTCACCTTCTGAGTTTCCTTTCTAGGATTGACAGATATCCCTTATTGAAATAATACCTCTCAAATGTCAGGTTCACTTCTCTGAGTTTTTTCTCTATTCCTGATCTGACTTCATAATTAATAATTACTTTACTAATTCTCTGTTCCCTCAAGTAATTTTGTGTTTATATCTTATCCACTTTTCTAGATATTCTAGATGGTCTACTTTTCCAAAGAAAATGTTTGCCATTACTAGAAACACTTTTCTATGACCTTTTGTTAAAGGTTATTCAAAAGAAGTGTGGGATGGCCATTGTAGCTCATTAAACATGAAATATTTGATTTCAAATAAAAAATTTAGTTTATTATATCTCAAACAAAAATCAGTACAATTAATCAAAGACTACACTTAAACTATCCACCCAGTTCTGCCATCTTAACAGTAGCTATATACGCAAGCAACGAAGAAACCAGGAGAGCAAGTGGGGATGAAATCGCAAAAGGCATTTTCCACCCCTTGTTGATAATTCAGTATTTTTCCTTGCAAAAAGTGGTCCAAAGCCAGGAAGAAGTGATACTCAGTGGTGAATACAGTGGATGACACACAGTTTCCAAGTCCAGCCTCTGTAGTTTGAGCAGCGTTGTGCAACAATGTTGTCTTACAAGAGCATTGGCCTGTCTCTATTGACCAATCTCAGGTGCTTAATCATAAGTATCCTCATCATTGCATCCACTGGTTGCTGAAAACATCCTCTGTAATCAATTGATCATGTCTCATGAACCCGTAGTGGATAATAACAGATTTTTCTGATGAATATTACATTTAGGACTGTATTTTGGCACTTCACCTTTATCCAACCATTGCGCCAAGTGCTTGAGATTATCAAAAAGAATTCCTTTTTCATCACTCATAACAATATGTAAAAAGAGTTCACCTATATGTTGCGGCACAAAAGAAAGGCAAGGTTTGAGAGGTTTCTGACACTCGTTCATTTCATGAGGACTCCGACTTATCCAGATTCTTTACCTTGCCGATGTGTCTCAAATGGTCTGATACTGTTAGAATAGTAACATCAAACCTTGCTGCTAATTCACATGTAAGTTGAGATGGATTCACTTCCACTATGGATTTCAACTCATCATCACCCACTTGGTCTCACATTGCCCATGTCACCAGAAAGGAGCTTTTCAAATGGTCAATGTACTATGCATTCAGTAGCCACAGCCTTCCCAAACACTTCACTGATATTTTGAGCTATCTGAGCTGCATGGTTTCTACAACAGAATTCATATTTGAAAATAAAAAAAATTAAATTAAAAAAGAAAATAACAAATTTTTGACTTATCTATGGTTTCACAAAAATTGCTATACAAAGTATTTGAAAGGTATTCACAAGGCACCAAAACATGCATTTGAAACAATGAGGATGGCCTTCTCAATAAAAATAAAAGTGTCACAGTGACATGTTAGAAATATCAACTGTCCAACTTGGTACTTAAGGAAATCAGATATTTCATACTGAATGACTGAATAAATTTAGTAATTACATAAGCAAAACAACAGCTCAACAATTTTATTTAATTCATTTTTGCAAAGAACTCATTTTAGAATACCTTTCACATGCTTATTTAATAATTATTCACTGAAGTGCCACCATACGTGAAGTATGCAATATAAACAGGAACCACACAATAAGACAATGACCCAAGTCTCCTCCTTCTTAAGCATTTACTTCCTCACTAGGGTCATATAACAAACAAATAAATAATTATTTAATTTCAGATCATAAGAAGTGACATGAAGAGAATAAAACAGTGGACTGTGATAGGACAGTAAATGGCAAGATGAAACTTAAACATTAAGGAGAAATCCCCAAGTAGATTGGTGGGCAGTGTAGAGGTGACAGAGTTAAACAAATGCCCTGAAAAAGAAGAAAATGGTTACAGTATGGTGTGGGAGTGGGGATTAGTATGAGTTGAAGTTGTAGAGAAACAGAGAATGTGGATCACGTAGAATCTCGTGGTCTGGAGTAAGGACAACTCAGCTTTGCTCTATAAGTTTTTAAAATAGAGTATAACATGAGTTAGGGTGCTATGTTACAACAAAGTTAATTGCGATAATATTTCTACCCAAATGACTACAAAAAAATTCTTTCAGCCCACTAAACCATAGAAGTGTCCTGGACTGCAGGAGATGTTTGTTAATACAAAATAGTAACTAGATTTTTTTTCAAGTGACAATTTTAGAGGGTCATGAAAGCAACTTGGGAAACTACTACTCTAAAATTAATGATGACCAAAAAGGGAAAAATTGGTCGGAAAAATAGACATGATAAAAACTTTGGGGACAGAAAATAATACTTCCATAGAGTTTAAAATCATAATAATGGGCGTCACCAGTGGTGCTCAAAGGAGTAGGGCACTCGCCTCATATGCCAGACATGGCGGTTCAAACCCAGCCCTGGGTTGGGTTTTTTTTTCAAAGTCATAACAAAAGAAAATCCTGAGTAAATTTCAGTAACATTCTGTGTCTTTGAGGGAAATTCTTTTTATTAGTTTAAGAACAAAGTGAAAATGGACTCACCTTAAACCTAGTGAACACCTCAAGCATTTTCAGAATGTTTTACAAAATGTATTTCAGTTTACATCATTACATAAGAAATTCTGATGAGAACAGAATAGGAGTAAAAACAAAAGTATTAATAATTTCTGCAAACAAAGCTGTCTGACACACTTGATTTAAAAAGACAAACTAGTGGCAATTATAAAATAGTGATCCTTAAGGATGTTTTTAAGGAATCTTGTTTATAATCTATTTACATTTACAAAAATATTAAAGATAACTAAAACAAATTTTTGTTCACTTCTGTAACAGAAAAGTAACAACTAAAAAGGGGCACTTTGTAAAAATATTAATGGATTCTGAGAAGAAACTCATTTTAGTTCGATACTAATATCAGAAATTTGAATATTTTTGTGCGTGTATTTTTCTACAAGATGAATAATTGTATTTAAGACTAAAACAGATAGGCCAGAAAAAGGGAGTTGAAAGTCAGACTGTAACATATTTAGAAAGGCACACCAACATCTCAAAATGAGGCTGGTTCTCTGAGACCAGGCGAATTACCCCCATAGTGTTAAAAATAACTTGCAAATGAATTTGCTGAAGGATATGTGATAGATGTTAATCTTTTGCAAATCCAAAAGGGTAGATCGTGGGTAGAGATGAGGTACTGAAAGCCTAAAGAGAATCTAATGTCTCTCTAATTTTCAAAAGAGCAGAGAATGAGTTAAAAGACTCCCAAAAGAGCTCCTTACCTAAAGAGCACTCCAGAACAGGTTATAACAGTATAGCAGGTGGGCTTTCCAACATGAATCTGTTATTATTAGGAAGTAATAAGTTTTCTGATGACGTGGTATAATATTAACCTATTTCCCCTTCTCTCCTTTTCTTCCTGTGCTCCAGGTACAGAGGCCTCTCTTTTATCCAAAAATCTGGCACACACAGGTTGAGTCTCCTGTATCCAAAATATCTGGGCCCAGAAGTTTTAGATTTTGGAATATTTTTTTTTGGTTTTAGAGTATTTGCATATACATAATGAGTTATCTTGGGGATGGGATCTAAGCCTTAAAACAGAACTTGTTCATGTTTCATATACACCTTAAACATACAGCCGGAAGGCAATACAGTATTTTTAATAATTTTGTTAATGAAACAAAGTTTTCACTGAGTCAAACATCACCCCAGGATATGAGGTGAAGTGTGGAATTTTCACTTGTTGCATCATGTCACACTCAAAAAGTTTCAGATTTGGAAGCATTTCAAATTTAGGGTTTTAAGATTAAAAATGCCCAACCTATACTAGAAATGCAATTTATTTTTGTTGAAAGAATAACTCAGTTTCCTGTAATTTGACATCCTCCACAGGGATTTCCCGTACAAGCTCTGCACAGGGTGTTCCTTCCACCTGCGATGCTCTCACTCTATTGACTGACACTTCCTCCAACTCCATGGCCTCCAGTTTACAGGTAGATGTGCTGTATTTTATAGATCCTAAAAAATTGAGAAATACATATAAATTAGTCATGGTTCAAGTGGAAATGACTACCAACCTTGAATTAAATGACCACGTTAAAGGGATAGAGATTAAAGAGGATACAGAGATAGTCTAAGCTGCGTGTTCAATGCCACTCAACAGAGTGATTCCATTATCTTTGGTGTAGGTAAGAATTGCCTTTATACTTGCCAAAAAAGCTAAGCTTCAGAGCCACTTCTCAGCTCATTGCATTCGTTAGGCTCTCTGTGTTCAACTCTTCATAGGAAACCTTTCCAAAAATTGTGTGCTTTTCCCGCAGGATTCCTGACCATAATATCACAAGGATAACTTTTCTCCCAGTGATCTTTTTCCTCACACGCACACTCAGTTACCAACTGTGTTAGTAAAAGTTCTTCTTGGTGGCTTGTCTATTTTAGGCTACTATATAAGTGGCATTCAAGATAGAAGTACAGATCAAGAAAATATTTTACTATGAAAAAAAGAAAAAAATTTACTCCTGCCACAGATATTTTTTAAATAAGCTTTTTAGGTTAGAATATTTTTAAGTATGTGGAAAAAGTTAAAATGTACTATAAAGTTTCCGTATAACCACAACCCACTTTCTACCACAACTAACAGGTTGACTATGGTACACGTTTCACAATTAATGAACGAATGTTGATCATTTTTACTAATTAAAGAGGATATTTTGTTTATATTTTTTAGTTTTTACCTAATGTCCTTCTTCTGCTCCAGGATCCCATGGAGAAACCCGTGTAATACACTATTTAGTTGTCATGTCCACTTAGATTTCTCTTGACTGTGACATTTTATCAGGCTTTCCTTGTTGTTTAGACTTTGACAGTTTGGGGAAATACTGGTTAGATATTTGGTGAGATGTCACTCAATTGGAATTTGCCTGATTTTTTCCTCATGATTGGCTTGGGTTTCAGGTTTGGGGCAGGATGAACACATTCCATACATACGACTAAAAGGTCTTGTCACTGTCACCTTCGATCACCTGGTTGAAGTGACGTCTGTCAGATTTTCTCACTGTAAAGTTTCTCTTTTACCCTTCCTCCCCCTTTCCATACTGTATTCTTTGGATGTCACAATTTACAGGTCACAGTTAAGACATGAAGAATTTATGCTTCAATTCTTTGAGGGCAAAATATCTGCAGAAGCCATTGGGCATTCTTCTGCTGGGAAGATCTGTATTTATTCTTCCTGTTTATTTATTTATTTATTTATTTATATTCCTATTTACTTATATTTATTCCATAGTTGGAATTACAATCTAATATTTATTTTTCTTGCTCAAGTTGCTCTAGCTGTAGCCATTAGCAGTCACCCCATCATTGTGTGAGGATTTTTGTTTTATGATTTTTTTTTCTTTAGTAGAGACGGGGGGGTCTCACTCTTGCTCAGAGTAGTCCCAAACTCTTGAGCTCAACCAATCCACCCACTCCCACCCCCACCTCCCAAAGTTCTAGGATTATCACCACACCTGGGTGGTTATTTTAAAACTTTAAAACCACTTCCTTAATTTATGGTACTCAAGAGGCACCAGGTTCATTTTGAATATTTCCAGTCTTTATCCTGGAATCAGTCATTTTCCCTAAGGAGACCTGGTATCTTTCATTCAAGTGATATTCAAAACTAAGCTCTAGGTGGGTTCACAGTGACTTTGGTGCTGCTGTTTCCAGGCTCTGTCAGCTGACAGAATAAGGATGCCCATGTACATATACTAATCCATGATACTGTAAATGGCTCCCAATGAAACCATCTGCCTCTATACTAAGCCAGAGATGAGTCTACACTGAAGTCTCCAGCTCAAACTCATGTGGATCCTTTCAGCCTCCTCTCCTTGATTATTTTTGTATCCATTCACAAGAAGTCTGGCTCCCACTGTTCCATAGTAACTTAATTGTTCAATACCAGCAACATAGTTGTTTCAGAATTGTTAATTAATACACTTGGGAAACAACATTATCACTGCAGCAGAGCTCACAGAGTTTGCTTTGCCTGGACTCTCACAGACCCAGCTCTTCCAAAGATACTTAGACCAACGGGTTTTCCTCCCATCTTCAGTGAGATTGTCTCACATGTTAGTAACCCAGACAGATTTTTCATCACATTCTGCATCTGATTCTGAGATCCCTCGATCTCCTGAATTATTTTTCTGTTTGCATACAATCACCTTCAACCTCAGTGCTGTGAAACGCTGCGGGTTTTGACAAATGCATAGTGTCATATCGTCCACCACTTCAGCATCATACGTAGCGGTTTCACTGCTCTACGAGCTCTACAGACATCCACTATGTTTTTCCATTCTGCCTTCCTCCTTCTGCCAAAAGCCATAGAAAACCACTGATGGGTTTACCTTTTCTATTCTTGCGTCTTTTTCAGAATGTCCTAAATTGGAATTATAAACCATATAGCATTTTCAGATTGGCTTTTTTCACTTAGCAATATGCATTTAACATCTATTGATGTCTTTACGTAGCTATTAACCTCATACCATTATATGAATGTACCAAATTTGTTTATACATTCATCTATTGAAGGACATCTTGGCTGCTTCCAATTTTTGCTGTCTCTCTATACTAAAGGTACTATAAACAGTCATGTGCAGGTTTTCTGTGGCCATAATTTTCTCAAATCAGTTGGGTCAGTATTTGGAAGACCAATTGCTTAATTATATTATATGACTATGTTTAACTTTTTGCAAGGACCTGCCATTCTACAAAATAACTATACCATTTTTGTATCTTCACTACCAATGAGTGAGTTGCTCAGCACCCTTGCCAGAATTTAGTGGTGTTAGTTAGATGGCGTTTAGCCATCCTAATATGTATAAATTGGTATCTCATTGTTATTTTAATGTCTGTGTCCCTCATGTCAGTTGGTCCTGAGCATGTTTTTACATGCTTGTTTACCATCTTCTTTGATGTCTGTTCGTATTTTTACCCAATTTTAAATTGGTTGTTTATTTTGTTATTGTTTAGTTTTAACAAGTTCTTTGTTTTAGACACAAGTTTTATGTGAACATTTTCTCCTAATCTGTGGCTTGCTTTTTCATTCTCTTAACAGTTACCTTCACAGAGAAGAAGGTTTTCGTTTGAGTAGGGTCCAATTTATTAAATTTTCCTTTCTTGAATTGTGCTTTGTATGTTGTATCTAGACCTAATCATGAAATCCGGGGTCACATAGGCTTTCTCCTGTGTTTCATTCTCCGAGTTTTATACTTGTGCATTTTACATTCAGATCCATGGCCCATTTTTGTCAAAAGTTTAAAATCTGTGTTTATGTTGAATTATACACTTCCCATTGTCCCAGCTCACATTATTAGGTACATACATGCTTAGAATTGTTATATATTTTTGGAGAATTATCCCTGTTATCATTGTGGAATTCCTTTCTCTAACCTAACAGTCTTCATCGTTCTGAAGTCTACATTGTTTGAAATTAGTATAGTTACTTAAATGTTCTTGTTATTATTGTTAGTACAATACAGCTCTCTCCATCTCTGTGATTTTATCCTGATTCTTTATTTTTGAAGTAGCCTTCTTGTACATGATACATATTTGAGTCTTGTTTTTATAATTCACTCTGACAGTCTCTATCATTTAATTGGCTCATTTATGATACTCATATTTAAAATGATTATGCGTACAGTTGGATTAATGTCTGCCATCTTTATAACATTTTTAGATTTGTGCTTTGTTTTTCCCTCTTGTTTTTAAGCCTTCTCTGGCTAATTAAACTATTCCTCTCTTAGAATTGCAAGTAAAGTTATTTTCAAAGTTTAGAAATATATTAGAATTTATAATATGCATATTTAACTAACATTCAGTCCACATTTTTAAGTATTCCAAGTCTTCCTTTGTATAAAACTACACCATTTCATACATACTACAGAGTACCTTCTGACAGAGTATTCTCAATCATCTTCTGTGCCTGTGACATTAGTGTCATTTATTTAATCATTCAATATATTGTTGCTGTCATTGTTTTAAAAGGTTGAACTTCAGACCCATTAAGAATAAAAAATGTCAGGTGGGTGTGGTGGCTCACACCTGTAATCCCAGCACTTTGGGAAGCCGAGCTCACACATTTCTACTAAAAAAAAATTTTTAAAAATTAGCCAGCTGGGCACGCTGTCAGGTGCCGATAGCACCAACTATTTGGAGGGTGAAGCATGAGGATGGCTTGAGCCCGGGAGTTTGAAGTTGCTGTGAAGTAGGCTGATGCCACAGCACTCTAGCCTGGGCAACACAGTGAAACTCTTTCTCAAAAAGAATTAAATTAAATTAAAAGGTGAAGATTTCCTTTGACTTTAATTTATTCTCTTCAATGCATAAAATTATTCACATACATCCAACTTTCTGATCTATACTATATCCTTCTTTTCCAAGAACAGATTTTAAACATTTTTTGAAGAACAAGTCAATGAGGCAATGAATCCCTCATTTTTTGTTCAAGAAAATCTTTATTTTTCTTTTCACATTTGAAGGATAAATGTGTGGCATATATGTATCTATAATTCTGATAATGAGTTGTCTTTTTCCACACCTTACTGTTTTTTTTTTATTCACCTTCCGTTGCCTGCATAATTTCTGACAAGATCTTCAGCTGTATAGTAATATTCCCTTACTCTACTCTGCTCTGGGTATTTTCAAGACTTTGCCTTATGACAAAGTATTGATTTGTCTTGATTTTTTGAAGTTTGATATACCTAGGTATGGCTTTAGAGTATTTCTCTTATTTGTGTTCTATGAATTTCTTGAGTCTATGGTTTCCCATCACTAATTTTGGAATGTTCTCAGAGATTACTGAGACCTGTAATATTTATTATTACTTTATTCCTTTGACACTGTTCTCTCTTCTTTGGGTATTCAAATCACAGGTATGTTACACCTTTTTAAGTTATTTCACAGTCTGAATGTTTTGGTTGCTTCTTTCTTTTTCTGTTTGAATTTCAGTTTGGAAAGTGTATGTATGTACATATCATCAGTAACATCATAAAAAACTGAGATATTATCTTCAGATACTTAAGTGCAGCAGATAAACTAAAGAGAATTTGGTAGTGTAAACTTAGTCAACTGTGTTCTCATGTAATTTCCTTTCTTCTGTCTATCATTTCGCTCTTTATATTTAGCTGGATAAAAATATCAATGCATTTGTTAATATTCTATGCAATTCATTTTCAAAAATGCAGCTATCATATTTTAATCTCCAAATATCTTTCTAGGATCTTTCATGACTGTCTACTCTAGTTCTCTCAAGTCTTAATACATTTAAAGATTATGAATTTGTATAACAATCTTATCTACTTTCTATAATGTCTGTTTTATAGGTGGGTATTTGCTTTACTTCCTCAGATTACCCTTATTTATAAATCTGTAGTTTTCCATATATGTGTTAGTCAATTTCTTGGTTCATTTAACCTTGGAGAGAGAGACTTGCATTTTAACAATATTGAGGTTGAGATAAATTTGAGAAACTGGGTGAGACTCTTCTCAAATCATAAAAGTAAGAAGAAAAAAACATAGGTTTATTTATAGTTTTACTTTGCAATATTAGTGAACAAAGAGATAATACTTGGATACAATCAGAACATAGATTTTAATCTTCTTTGCTGAAGAGTTTCTTCTCTGTAAGTATGGAGTATTCTCAATGGTTTCTATGTAACTATTCTCACTGACTCGACAGCTCTCACTGGAAACTAGCCTCAGCTGTCTCATTAATTTAGTTAAAAGAGTAATATGAGAATAAGATCTGAAGCAGGCACCATGCCCTACATAAATCTTGGCATCCAGGAAATTTTGGTAAGCTTAATTAGGATCAAATTTTTGCTTCTCTATAACTATACTTTCATCTATCTCTTGCCATTAAAAATCAAGTAGTGGGAGTCATCCTTTATAAGGATGACTTAGATCCTTTCTAAGTTTGCCTGTGTTTTATTTACAGTGAGTTTTGGAATGACATGGCTTCTCAGTACACTCCCCTACTCCCTTGCAGCCCTTAGACTCTTCAAATCTTTGAGCCATATTTCACAGTCTTTTTCAAGTTTGATTATTGGTACTTGTTTTTCAGTTTTATTATATATTTCTTTGGTAATTTAACATTGTTTTATGAGGTATTAATGGTACAGGGATGAACAATAAAGAATATTTTATATTTTTATTATAATCTATGTTTAAAGTGGAAAGTCAATTGCATCTTAATAAGCACAAATATTACATTCATTTATATTCTACCATAGTGTCTTTATTTCCCAGGGCTACTTTTGTAATTAAGATGCACTTCATTTTTGTCATTTTTTAAAATTATTATGGGTATATAATAGTTGTATATCTTTATAGGATACATGTGCTATTTTGATATAGGTATACAGTGTGCATTAGTCAAATCAGGGTAATTGGGTATCCATCATTCATCATTTCATCATTTCTTCGTGTTAGAAACATTCCAATTCTACTCTTTTAGCTATTTTAAAGTACACCTTAGCTTACCGTTGATTATAGTCAAGTATTGTTTATTCTATTTAACTATCTAACTATATTTCTGCACCCATTAACCAGCTCAAATTCTCCCCCACTACCCTTCCCAGCCTCTAGTAACTATCATTCTATTTTCTGTCTCCACGAGATCACTTGCTTTTAAGATTAAGCATTTTACATATGAGTAAGAACATGAAAGATGTTTCTTCTGTGGTTGGCTGATTTCCCTGAAAATAATGTTTCCAGCTTCATACATGTTGTTGTAAACGGCAGGATTTCATTCTTTTCATGGCTGCATGATATTACACTGTGTATAAGTGCCACAGTTTCTTTATCCACTCATCCACTGATGGACACTTAACGTTGATTCCAAATCTTTGCTATTGTGAATAGTGCTGCAATAAACATGTTGTGCAGATAGATTTTCAATATGCTGAATTCCCCTGCTTTGGATATATACCCAGCAGTGGGAGTTCTGAATTATTTGGTAATTCTTTTTAGGTTTTTGAAGAACCTTCATACTGTTCTCCATAGCAGTTTCACTAATTCACATACCCACCAAACGTGTGTGAAGTTTACCCTTTCTCCACGTCCTTGCCAGCATTCATTATTGCCTGTCCTTTGAATAAAAGCCATGTTTTCTGGTCTGAGATGATATCAGATTGTAATTTTGACTTATATTTCACTGAGGACTAATGATGTCAACCTGTTCTTCATGTATCTGCTGTCCATTTGTATGTCTTCTTTTGAGAAATGTCTATTCAGATCTTTTGTGCATTTTTCAATCAGATCATTAGATATTTTTTCTATTGAGCAGTTGGAGCTCCTTATATAGCCTAGTTATTAACCTCTTGTCTGACACGTAGTTGGAAAATATTTTCTCCCTTTCTGTGGGTAGTCACTTCACTTTGTTGACTTTTTCCCTCAGCTTTGTAAAAGCTTCTTAGCTTGATGTGATCCCATTTGTCCAATTTTGCTTTGGTTCCCTGTCCTTGGGGATATTACCCAAGAAGTCTTCCCCCAGGTCAAAGTCCTGAAACATTTCCTCAATGTGTTATTTGGGTAGTTTCACAGTTTCAGCTCTTAGATTTGAGTATTAAATTGACTTTGATTTGATTTTTGTATAAGGTGAGAGATGAGTCTAGTTTCATTCTTCTGCATGTGGATAACCTGGGTTCTCAGCACCATTTGGTGAAGAGGGTTTCCTTTCTCCACTATATATGTTCTTGACAACTTCTTAAAGTTGAGTTCACTATAGACATGTGGATTTATTTCTGAGTCCTCTAGACTATTACATTGGTCTATGTGTCTTTTTTCATGCCAGTAATGCTGTTTTGTTTACTACAGTGTGGTTGTATAATTTGAAGTCAGGTAGTGTGGTTCCTCCAGTTTTATTCTTTTTGCTCAGGATATCTTTGGATATTTTAAGTCTTTTGTTATTCCATTGAATTATTTTTTCTAGATCTGTGAACAGTGTCCTTGGCATTTTGATGGGGATCAAGTGAATCTGTACATTGCTTTGGAGAGTGTAGACATTTTTATAATATTGATTCTTAGCATAGTTTTCATAGGTTTATTTTACTTGGAGATTCTTGGGTCAAAGGGTTTATGGTTTTCTAAACTTTGAAAAATAGTTGTTATTTCTTTGAATGTTTTTTATCTCATTCCCTCTCCTTCCTATCATGGTGACATGGCACTCACATGCAACATTAAATTGTCCGATGTCCCATAGGTCACTGATGCTGTGCTCATTTTTCCATCTTTTTGAGTCTGTGCATAATTTTGCTTATTTTCTATAGCTATGTGTTTAAATTCACTATTCATTTTCTGCTGCATGTAATTTAATAGGAATGGTATCCATTTTAGATTTTCATCTCAAATGTATTTTTTAATATTAAAAAGCTTGATTTGAGTCATTTAATGTCTTCCAAATCTCTTCTTTTCATGATGTTTTCATCTTAGTCTTTAAGTCATCAATGTTCTTCTTTTTTAAACTAAGTCACATCACTTTCAAGTATCCACCAAAATTCTTCATCTCTTCTCCAAACACTTGTGAAATTTTGTCTTTTTGAAAATTTGGTAAATTAGTTGATGTTTAAATGATTGCATAAGTTCTGATTTTGTTTAATAAATGGCAACTGTCTTTTATGGTATTTAGGTAACATAAGTACCATTTAGAGGAAAAAAAAAAAAAAGTCTTCTCTCCTGAGGATCCTGCCTGCCTTTTTAGAAAAATTTTCCTTTATCGCTTGCCTCAAACTTCTAATCATTTTTAATGACTTGCTTTCAATTTCTTTTAGATATGACTTGTATGTCCTTCAGGCTAAATATAATTCTTTATATTTCAGAATTTCACAGAAAAGGTTTTTTTTTCCCACCATTCCTAGCCTTACTATGTCAAAGTACTGTCATACAGTCATTAATGAATTGTGAAATTAGTTCCTCTGGAAGATAATGTGAACACTTTTTTACCAACAGAGAAAACAGGGACTATAATTCAATATCCAGTATCTCCCTCAGAGAAGGAAGTATTTCCTCACAAAGCTTTCTAGATAAAAAGTGCAATGTAATTTCAAAATAACAGAATCACTTTGGCAACAAAGAAAAAGAGTTTCAAGAGTTCTAAAGTGTTGACATTAAAAAAAAGAGTTCTGAAGTGTCTACTCATTTTTAGATATCTCTCTTGAGGAAGAAATAGCACTTATGTGTGGTACTAGTGTAGAGGGACAATAGTGTTACTGCAATTGTTAATAAAAGTAAATAATTCTAACAAAAGAATCAGGATTTAAGAACAGTGAGTAGATCAAAAGATGTGATATTATGGGATCTAAAGTTAAGTTTGCCAAGTTACAGTGTCATTCAGCAGTTGGCTTGCTTTCACCTACCCTAAAGAAGTCACAGAGGGTGGGTGGCTCCTGTGGCTCAAACGGGTAGGGCATTGGCCCCAAATACCAGAGGTGGAGGGTTCAAATCCAGCCTCAATCAAAAACTGAAAAAAAAAAAAAAGGAAGTCACAGAGGGAAGCATCATAGGAACCAAATATCCTGCTTGGAGGTCTTCCTCTCTGACCTGTGAGAAAGACTTGCTGAGCTAAAGGAAATCATCTGATCACCTTTAAATTATTATAAGACACTTGGAGAGTTATGATCAAGGGTCTTAAACCGATGACTCATCACCATTTCTATCTCTATTTTTAAAAAAAGAAAAAGAAAAAAGAAAAAGCCCTGGATTTATACCAGAACTACAAAAGTTTGCTGGAAATCCTCACGTATAGTCCTTATCACCCCCCTGTGGCAGGCAAGGTATAGCACTTCCTAAACAACATTTTTCCACTTCCTAAAAAATTTAGAATAGAAAATAAATGAAAACAGTCACCTGTGAACAATTCTCATTCCTGGGTTTCTTAATCACTGAAAAATTTCAACATCACAGGCTCTTTGTTCCTTTTCCCACAGCTACAGTATCATTACTGAGCCAGACTTTTCACACTAGTGCTCCCCTCTGTAGTCCACACAAGTCCTCGACCACATCCAAGACCATGGAGGACACTTTTCAGTATAGAAGAAACTGTTGTATTTCCTTAATCTTTCTTTCAAGACCTCTTCATCTTTTTGCCTTGTTATCTATACTCCAAAAGTCCGTAGGTCCAGAAAATTGATGCCATAGAAATTCCCAATTGAGACTTTGTGATGTGGTCTATTCTGATGGTTTCCATTGCATTTCTCTGATGATTAGGGATGATGAGCATTTTTCCATATGTTTGTGGCTAGTTTACAACTACACAACACTCTAAAATATTTTCTGTAGCATTGATTAATCTTACCCCTTGCGTCTTTGGATTTTTCTTTGTGCAACAAAGAGATCACAACTGTGCCTCCTACCCTCCAGAGAGGTCCTAGATAATATGGAAACACTATAGGCTCCACCTTAAAGCTGTGGACTCTATTTGGGAAACCATCACTGACTATTAGTGAATTGTATGAGAGTCCAGGAGACTGACCAAAGACCACTTACTGATCTGGGCCGTGATTAGCAGTTTATAGTACAGGAACGGCACAGACACTCTACCATTGAGAAGAATAGAAACACCCATGTAAAGTGCCCATATCTGTGGTTGATAAGCACTGAAATTATCACAGTGCTGCCTCCCTTACTCTGTATGGATTTTGGAGTAAGTGAATAACTAATGGTGAAATAAAAAAAAATTCAACAAGGTATTTATTTTTTCTTAAAGAACCACTTTAATAATATGTAAACATTGAAAATACATTTTTAAAGTTGGTATTTCATTAAGAACTTTGGCTTTGAATGTGCTTGGTCTGCTTACTGAATTAGCCATCAGTACCCAAATTACATGATCTTCACCCACAGTGGCCGTATACCAAGACCCAGAGCACGGGCAAAGCCACTGACCTGGGAAGTGCTGCTGACAAAGTTCACTTCATTCTCTCATCTGTCAGCTCTTCCAGTTATTAAATTGCTGTCATACTTACCCAGTGTCACATAAGAACATCACTTATTAAAATATATTTTTATGCTAAATTATATTATATTATATATTATAATAAAAAATTATCTTATATTATATATTATAAGAAAAAGTTCCACATTTAAATAAACATATAAGATAATATGTGGAACTTTTTCATTATATTATCTTATATGTTTATTTAAATGTGGAACTTTTTCATTATAATTATTTAGAAAACACATGGAGGGCTGGGCACAGTGGCTCACACTGGTGATCCCAGCACTGTAGGAGGCCGAGGCAGGTGAATCACCTGAGCTCAGTAGTTCAAGGCCAGCCTGAACAAGAGTAAGACCCATCTCTGCTAAAAATAGAAAAACTAAGCAGGCATTGTGGCAGGCACCTGTACTCCCAGCTACTTGAGAGGCTGAGGCAAGGCATTCAAGAGTTTGAGGTTGCTGTGAGTTGTGATGGCACCACAGCACTCAATCCCAGAGTGATACAGTGAGACTCCGTCTCAGAAAAAAAAAAAAAAAAAGAGAGAGAGGTGGTAAATTTTTGTCTAAGAAAACCATAATAGCAGGTAAAATTAATACTGATATATCTTAAATACATTAGAAAAAAATTTCAGAAGAGATTCATTGGTAATTCTTTTAAGAGACTGGGATAGAACCATCACATGCTTTTCATTCATTCTGTTCTGGGTAGTGTGGAGTGAGACCTTTCAAACTGGGATCATACCCTTCAATTCTGAGAACTTTTATTGTATTATTTCTTCCATAATTCCCTTCCTCTCTCATGTCACTTTTTGTGTTTTCTTTTCTTTTTTTGCAGTTTTTGGCCAGGGCTGGGTTTGAACTCACCACCTCCAGTATATGGGGCCAGCACCCTACTCCTTTCAGCCACAGGCGCCATCCTGCTTTCTTTTCTTGTAACAGGATTACAGGATAAATCATTGTGGACCTCCTATATTTAACTGTATCCTTTTTGTCTTATTTTTTTCTTTGTCTTTCTTTCAAGATTGT
>NW_003852402.1:42315428-42315724 GCF_000181295.1 Otolemur garnettii | reverse complement strand
AAAAGTGCCAATATTTAAATTATTTTCAATAATTTGATAAGCCCTAATCTGGTTCATGGCTTAGAATATGAAAATAGACCAGATGTGGTCTGAATAATAACAGATGGCTAGGGTTCTAGTCTGTAATATTCTTGGAAACTGGATGAGAATCCGCCTTTCCCATTTGCTACTTATAGATATACAATATCCTTTTGTAGAGGATGCCAAAAACCAGACGACCTTTGAGCAAGATGATTGCAGCTAGGGGGCGAACCATCAGGTAATTCATCGGCAGGTGTTCCTTGAGGAGAAAGCCC
>NW_003852402.1:42313967-42315408 GCF_000181295.1 Otolemur garnettii | reverse complement strand
CTTTCTATTTTTATTTATAATCTTCCAAAAGTACTATTATATTATTTTATTTAATCATTTTACCCTTAATTAATATTTTTATTGACTTGTAATCTGCTATCACTTCAAAAAGATTCTCTCCAGAGAAATATCTGATAGAAATCTTGAAAGGAAGGAAGGAAGACACAAAGGCCATACTTTTAAAGCCAAACACTCATTGTGTGATTCCATGTCTATAAAATGTGCAGAGTTGGTAAATCCATTGGGACAGAAAGTAGATAGTGGCTGCCACAAGGGCATGAGGGCCTGAGACTGACGCTAACAGGTATCGGTGTTGGAGACATGACTGGAAATGTTCTGCGATTAGATAGTTCTGAGGATTGTGCAATATAATGGATATAGTTAAAAACTACCGAATTACATGCTTTACAATGATAAACTTTATGGTATTTGTCACTTATGAACTATAGCTTAAAGCATATACACATCCTAAATAAACTGAAGTTGATTTTAACAAAATGAAAAAAGAAAAACATTCAATGATTCTGACTTACTAGGGAAAAAAAGCCATCAATATATAATTCAAGCTACAGAAATTTAATGATTCATGTCCACATTCAATGATTAGGCTATTACATACATTGTATTAAAAATCTACATTTTAAGTTCATTTGTGATTCATATTTTATATGCATTTCTAAATTTTAGAAAAGAATATATTTCTCTACACAAAATTTCATGTGCACAAAGTTTCAGTGTCCCCTTTCTTATGACCCTATCATCATATTTAAGAAGCTTAAACTAAAATATGCCAGAAGCTTTTTTTAATGTATATTTAATCTTAGCACCCTTGTACTGATATCATTGTTTTTAAAATATGAGTTTAAAATCAAGGAAACACCATAAAGCAACATGGTATTTAATATAAGGAATTAGATAAAATTAATCAATTGAACAGTGCCCATTAATTACAAAGTTATCTATTTCTGTTCAACTTCTTGCATAATCTTAATACAGATGCAGGCAAAACTAGTCAGTTGTCAGGCAATCCAGACCCACTGGAAGCATGAGAAGCTAACAGCTTGAGCCTGTCACTTAATTGTGCCCTACCTAAAACCTCCATTAAAACATTACAAAATAAATTTCACAGAAATGTCAATACTATAACTCTTAGGTTTATAGGGCCTGAACCAGAAAGAACATTGAGCATTAAATTAAAAGAGGAGAATTCTTGACATTTAATCGTATGTTCTCTGTTCTGAGAAATGGGATAGGGAAGGTCAGTTGAGGGGCTCTAAGATAAACCATCAAAAGTATTATTCATTCTCTCTCTTACAGAAGCATTTGCACACTGCCAGTCTTTTTAAATAAAGATGCCTAAAGACTTTACACAAAATTTAAGAAAAGCTACAGTACTCACTTTATGAATACTCTTGGTGAGTAATAAATTAAAATTGTCACC
>NW_003852402.1:42312421-42313511 GCF_000181295.1 Otolemur garnettii | reverse complement strand
ACAGCTACCTTCCAGTACTGTTGACAATTTAAGAACATTAGGATAGTGGTCTCAGTGGGTCTGAGCTTCTTTCTCACCTAGAGTCAATCCAACCTTCTTGTAACACTAAAGAGAAAACATTCAGTTAACCATTTAGAAACTACCTCCCTCCAGTAAAATAACTGTCATTAATTTTTGAATGCTTTACAACAAGCTGGAGAATTTTCAATAATTCAACAAATCACAACATTTCTAATTCTAGGTTAGGAAAGCACAAAGCCAATACAATTGCCTTTACTTTGGAAAAGACTAGTAAAAACCTGCAGGCTTTCAGCTGAGCTTCCAGTTTACAAAGCTCAGTATTTCTTTCCTTTCTGAAATATAGACTATAATACTTTTGTATAAGCAAAAGAAGTTCCAGATGCAGTTGGTTCTAATTCATAATACTGAACTTGCTTTTTACTTTTGTTTTTGGTTAGCGACAGTGCATTTCCCTTGACTGTGATCCAGATCACTTCATAAATGGACAGAATATTAGATTGTTTCGCAGCTATTGGGAAGACAGCAGAAACAAAAGATACAACAAGTTTTAGGTTTCACCTTCTTAAGAGCCAAAGATCTGTCCAAAACATTGGTGGTCTGCAGAAAAGTTTCTATGGAATATTGAAAACAAAGTTGGTTCAACCTCCTAGATCTCAACACTTTTTTATGTGCAATACAAAATGCTATTGTTGGTTTGGCACCTGTAGCTCAGCAGCTAGGGCACTGGCCACATACACCGGGGCTGGTGGGTTCGAACCTAGCCTGGGCTGGCCAAACAACAATGACAACTACAGCAAAAAAATAGCTGGGCTTTGTGGTGGGCGCCTATAGTCCCAGCTACTGGGGAGGCCGAGGCAAGAGAATCGCCTAAGTCTAGGAGTTGGAGATTGTTGTGAGCTATGATGCTGCAGCACTCTACCAAGGGTGATATAGTGAGACTCTGTCTCAAAAATCAAACAAACAAACAAAAAAACCCAAAATGTTATTGTTCTCAAAGGTAGCTTCACCCAGCTCAGCCCTTTTTTCTTGTGGTTGGAATTTCCACCTCGGCTCCAGGGAGTTTCAACAG
>NW_003852402.1:42306536-42312401 GCF_000181295.1 Otolemur garnettii | reverse complement strand
CCAAAATGTTATTGTTCTCAAAGGTAGCTTCACCCAGCTCAGCCCTTTTTTCTTGTGGTTGGAATTTCCACCTCGGCTCCAGGGAGTTTCAACAGCTCAGATACCTATATCCCTTCAAAGACCTATCTGTGCACCCAAATTCTTCACCAGGTGAGAGATACAGCTGCTGACCCAGGTAGGGCTTGGCACAGGGGGACAGGATGGACTCTTTCCTAGATAAAGGACCTGCCCTATCAGAGGTGACTTCAGTAGGCAGCCCGTCTCCTCCTTGTCGTCACGGCCCCAGCTTTACACCATCACCTGTGCCCCACTCCCACTGCAGACCCGCTCCACACTACTGGTTTCCCAGAAGCTCTAGGCCATGCCATGTCGCCAATAGAGGCTGAAGCAAACCTCTTCCTGCTCATGATATTTTTAATTTCCAAAACATTTTCTTGTTCTCTGATTGCTCTTTTCACACAGGACTGTTTTTGTTTCAGAGGAAGATTATCTTTTCTCCTCTTCTTGATGACATAACTATGGCCTGTTTGTTTCTCCCATGTGTCATCTTTGTTCCTGTCCAGGTGGTTTTGTTTTTGTTTTCAGTTTGTTTTTATCCCTGTCGGCATAACTGCCTTTTCTCAAGTGTGTGATAATTATCAGTGGTCCTTTCATAGGTGAAAATGAGACGATGATTGGAAGACAAATATGGATGTGTGTTGGTGAGGGGAGGGTATATAAACTTTGTTGTCTAGGATTCTAGGAGTAAGGCTGGAGAAGCAGCTTGCCAACTCTGACATTTCGATATGTATATTTTTACATAATCCCACTCGTCTGAGCTCCTGAACTTACCCCTACCGTCTGCTCTGCCCATTGTGGGAATCCAGAAGCCCTTTGGCTTAACTCCTCTAGACGGAGGCTGCTGTTGCCTATTATGGGGGGGGACGGTTTTGGTTGTTTTCTTGCTTGTTCGGGGGGTTGTTGGGGCTTGGGGCTGTTCACCCCTTTTTTTTTTGGTTTTTCACCCGTTCTTGTTTTATTCCCCCCTTGCCCCTTCCCCCCTTGCCCAGGAATTCTGCAAGACAAATAGGATTTATTCTTACAGGAACCCTACCTTCAGCAGACATTTGGACTCTTATTTCTCTGCTGAGTCCATGTATCTTTCATATACATTGTCCATTAGTTCACTATTTTCTAAATTTTGAAATCTCTCATCCGCTGTTGTCACTTAAGTTGTCTTTATTTTTGTGTGCTTTTTTTTATTATTCACTAATACTCTAAAGATGTGTTTGGAAGGAGAGTTTATGGACAAGGATGGTCAATCTGCCAAATTTAAGCAAAAGGGCTCAATAGGTAATTGTTAATATTTCTAAAACATTGGACGTTGTATGTGTATATATGGCTTAGAACAGTATGTAATGCCACAAATCATATGTAGCATTAGAATATATTTATGGCTCTACCTTCAAAATATAATCAGAATATGAGCTCCCTAGCAGCTCACATCCTATTCCAGGGACAACTTCCTAGATCAAGCACCACCATCTGTCATGTGGATTGAAATGGTGTTGTAAATGACAGAAGTCACCTGGCTTTACTTTGATGCCCAAAGTTTGGAAGAGAGATCCTATCTCGTGCTGTGCTGCTCAAGGAATAGATTCCTAGGAGGCATTTTAAGTAATAGACTTTCATTTTCTCCCCCAAATTTAAATCTGAATCTTAACAATTGAATCTTAACAATTCTTTTGCCATTTTAATATGTGCTCACCAGCCTCTTACTTACCATCCATGATGCCTTCTATGATTGGAGTCTAGATCACTGACAACCTTCCTTAAATGGCAAGAAGAAGGGGGTGCGGAAGGCAGGAGAACTTCCTTCATCCCTCAACCTCAACAGGCAAGAACAATTGTGGCTAACGTGCAGAGTAGTTTTTCAAAATATTAGTGCACTAACCTTTTGTTGAGGAATCAGCCTCCTCTTGTTTATCATGCAGTTGCAGCTGTTATCTTTCCTTTCAGCAAACACACAAGGAAAAACATAATCCACGTGGGCCTGACAGCAGGTGGATGATGCAAATACCAGCATTAGGATCTCAAACCTTAACAGCCCACTACATGCTCCGTTAATGCTGCTGGCAGAATGGGTCCTGGGAACATGTGAAATACCATGTTGAAGGGTCCCAGATGTGAGATTCATGCTTTTTGAATAGGTGGGGTGTTGTGCATAAATAAAAATGCCCCAATTATTCATTTCTAATTCTATTTCCTTAGCCACAGATGGGAGAGGCTTCCAGCAACTAGGCCATACCCATCCTCCCATCTCCATTATTTTTTCTGTACAATCTTGAAGTTCATTTGTCTTGTCTCAATATGCCTTTCCATTTTACCTTCTTATTCTTACTATTAAACAGCACCCCTGGTTTATCTTTATAAATACTTTTTGCCTTATGTTCTTTTTTGTCTGATATTAACTTAATTATATCAGCTTTATTTTGGTCATTTCAAAATAATACATTATATATATTTTGAATAATGTATGTTATATACCAAATAATACATTTTATATATAATATATATGTGTGTGTATATGTACACATGTATATCCCCATCTATTTCTGTATGAGTTCAATTTAAGTAGGTAGTTTAATTTAGTTTAATTATTTAATTAAACTATTATTTAGTTTAATAATTTATTTATATATAATACATATGTGTGTGTATATATATACACATGTATATCCCCATCTATTTCTGTGTGAGTTCAATTTAGGTAAGTAGGTAGTTTAATTTAGTTTAATTTGTAAGTGACACGTGCCTAATATTCTTTTCTTTTCAACCAATCCAATAAACTTTTATAGTTTTATCCAATCTGATAAAATCTTCCTGGCAAGATTAGTGTAAATGTATTTATTGTGCTACAGTATATTTATATTGGGACTTGATTACAATCTTTTTTTGTAGTTTATCAAGCTTTTTCTTAGATTGGTAAACATATTTATGCATCCTTTTTTCCATAATGGCCAAAGCTGTAGACTGCATTTTTATTCTTTTCCAGTGGTTTCTATTAAAGTTTTGACACGAATAGTTAACTATAAATTTTAACAAAATGTAACAGTATCTCTACCTCTATCTCCAACCAATCAGGCCATCTTCCACAATCCCTTCCTGCACCATCTTGTTGTTGTTTAGATATTTAATTTTATTTTTTATTTTAAACACACTTTAAGAACTTCCAAAAGTTTTAATGCTCATCTGCAGATGACCTGATATGAAAGGGAGGGGAACGAGCAAGTGGGGATAGGGGAGAAGGGAAGGGAATGGGGGGTCACGGTGTATGGCACACCTTATGGGGGCGGGACATAAATATAAGAGAGACTTTAACAAATGCAATCAATGTAAACTAATTCTTTGTACCTTCAATGAATCCCAATAAAATGAATGAATGAATCACAATAAAAAAGTTCTAATGCACTAGTCAATTCTAGCAAAAGCTGAGCTGTATAACAGCATCCACATGTATGTGCACATATCAAAACATCTGTGCACAGCCCATGCTCTGCTGCCCCTTGTTTCTGGGCATCTTCTCTGCTTGGCCTGTCTACAATGTCGTTCTCTTCCCCACTTCTGCCATCTCCATCCCTCATAGTCACTAGTTAATCCCTCCTGGTCTCTAGCTTTAACTCCATAGGCAGGCGGTTTTCTCTGCCACTATCACATTTCTGGGGCTTCTATGGTTTGTTATGTCTAATAATTGCTTAATAATATGGCCATTGTGTGTGCAGGACAAATAGTCCCATCAGAGTAGGAGCCCCACAATTTGTAGTGTGTACTCTCAGTGCCTACCCAGTGCCTACTCAGTGCCTGGCATATAATAAATACTTGCGATACCATCTGTTTATTGAAGGAGAGAACTAATGAAAAGAACTGTGGGCCTGTAGCTCAGCAGCTGGGGTGCCAGCCATGTACATAGGAGCTGGCAGGTTCAAACCCAGCCTGTGCCTGCCAAACAACAATGACAACTACAACCAAAAAATAGCCAGGTGTTGTGGTGGGGCCTGTGGTCCCATATATTTGGGAGGCAGAGGCAAGAGAATCGCTTAAACCCAAGAGTTTGAGGTTGCTGTGAACTTTGATGCCACAGCACTCTACTGAGGGTGACATAGTGAGACTCTGTCTTAAAAAAAAAAAAAAGAAAAGAAAAGTGAGCCAGCCTCAGGGTAAAAAGCAATTTGGGCTAAATACTTTCAATTAAGATTAGTACTTATCTGTACCTTCAGAATTAGCCAACCATAAGGAACATGAGAGAGACTCTTAGTAAATAAACTAAAATTTAATATTTTAATTGGAAAACAATGTGGAAACAGACAATATAAAATGGAATGTTTGTGTGTGTGTGTGTGCGCATACACACATATACCTATGCATATTATTTTGTTTAATTTTTCTAAATTATAACTTCTAGCTGCATTCTGAGGCAAGGCTAGTTCCAAATGCAATTGATGAGGTCCAACTCTTATAAATGAGAGAGGAGAGCTTGTAAAGTAACAGAGAAATAGGGAAACTTGAATCTGACTCTACTGAGAAAGCTTTTTAATATAAGAAGTTATAATGATGCATAAACAGATGCCACTTATAAAAAAGAAAGTAGATTCAAAAGATATGGAGAATATCACAAATTTAATAAAAGAGAATAGGTATATGGATATTATCCCACCACAAAACCCATGTGAGTAAAAGAACAAAATGGATAATCAACATTATAATATAAAAAGTTATGAAATTAATAATAACAAATATGAGAAATGGAAAATTTTCATCTGACGTCAAATGAACAAGTTGAAGGCAGTACTGGGATACATTCTAATAAAAGCTTTAACTTTTAAGAAAAAGAATAAAGAATTCTCCAACCTTTAGAAGTAGGGAGGGAAGTAAACAGAAATCTATCAGCAAATTGAAGAGAGTTTTAAACTTCCAAAGACACTGGAATGTTACATTCAGAACCCTTAAAAACAAGAAGCATGTGACACAATATTGCTGGAGTGTGCCCCCAAGTTGTCCGTCCTGCATGATGGCTGCAGGGGCCACCCTAATATGTGCCAATGTCCAACATCTCTCTACTCGTGATTTTTCTTCTAAGAAAGTAAGGAATGGTACCTAGAACACCAGTGACTAAAGAATTACAGGAAAACTGAGAATCAAATTTTTGTGTGTCCTGTAAATGAATTACTCACTTTAGTGATACGTAAATAATAGCAAGAATGAAAAGATAAAAGAGTTGTCATAAAAAGTATATGACACCAGCACCAAGAAGGAGAAGTTGTTGCTGTGAATTTTAGATAATTGCAATAATTTTTGGATCAAAAGCATACTTTTTAAAATGTCAGGAATTCATAGAGAAATCATAAAAAGTGAGAAAGGACAGAGACAGAAAAGATTTTTAAAAAGCATAAAATAGCTGATATAAAAATCATCCAGAAGTATTAGGATTACTTAAGCAGATGCATTTTTTTGTATTAATGTCAGTCAATAAATATTTATTGTGTATTCTGTGCCAGACACAGAGCCAGGAACGGTACTAGACAGTGTAATATATTGATGCCCAAAGAAGAAGATGCCAACTGCCTCCTCCAGGAAGATAATAACTAATAAAACAAATGCAAAGAGCCAGGGGATGGGAAGAATAGTAAAAACGCAATGGAGGGTAAAGGAAGTAAAAGGAGGGCGAAAGTCACAGAGAAATGGGAAAACATTAATCTGACTCCACTGAGAAAGCTTTTTAATATAAGAAGTTATAATGATGACACATAAACAGATGCCCTCCTGCATGATGGCTGCAGGGCCACCCTAACATTTCACCCTGCTGAAATCTAATGTTCCTGGTATTAC
>NW_003852402.1:42290618-42305897 GCF_000181295.1 Otolemur garnettii | reverse complement strand
CACCTGCTCTGGCACCCATTCTTTTCCAGATCTCCTCAGATCTCATTTTCTCATATGTTTCAAGTAATTTCCTCAATAACTAACTTGACCATTCTACTTAAAATTGTTCTCATCCTAAAATTCATATGGAACTACAAGAGAATCCAAATAGCCAAAGCAATCTTGAGCAAAAATAACAAAGCTGGAGACATCACACTATCTGGCCTGAAAATATACAAAGCTATGGTAACCGAAAGAGCATGGTACTGGCATAAAAACAGACACACAGAACCATGGAGCAGAATAGAGAGCCCAGAAATAAACACACACATTTACAACCACTGATATTTTACAAATGTCCCAAGAACACACAATGTGGAAAGGGCAATCTCTTCAATAAATGGTATTGTGACAACTAAATATTCTGAATATCCACATGCATAAAAATCCGACCTTTATCTCATACCACATGCAAAAGTCGACTCAAAATATATAAGATGAAAAACTACAAAACCCCTGGAAAAAAATAGGAGAAAAGCTCCATGATGTTGTTCTTGGCAATAACATTTTAAATAAGGCTTCAAAACACATAAAACAGAATAAAAATAGACAAAGGGGATTACATCAAATCAAAAGGCTTCTGCATGGAGTGAAGAGACCACCTATGGAACGGGAGAAAATATTTTCAAACTACACATCTGACAAAGGACTAATGTCCAGAAGAAGGAAAGAAAAGAATAAAACTCAGACAAATCAATAAGAGAAAAACAAATAACCCTGTCAAGAGGGCAAAAGACATGAACAGACATTTTTCAAAAGAAGATATACAAATGAACAACAAACATATGAAAAAATGTTCAATGTCACTAATCATCAGGGAAATGAAAATTAAAATCACAATGAAAGGGTGGTGCCTGTGGCTCAAAGGAGTAAGGCACTGGCCCCATATGCCGGAGGTGGCGGGTTCAAACTCAGCCCCAGCCAAAAACCAAAAACTCAAAAAAAAAAAGTCACAATGAAATATCACCTCACATTTGTTACAATGGCTACTACGAAAAAGAGAACATATAAAAAGTGTTGGTAAGAGTACAGAGAAAAGGAACTCCTTACACAGTGTTGGTGGGAATGTGAATTAGTGCAGCCATTACGAAAAACAGCATAGAGCTTCCTCAGAAAATTAAAAATAGAATTATTGTATGATCTAGCAATCCCACTGCTGGATATACATCCAAAGGAAATAAAACCAGTATGTTGAAGAGATATTGCACTGCTGATCACAATAGCCAGCACATGTAATCAACCCAGATATCCATAAACAAGTGAACATAAAAAGAAAATATGGTTGGTATATCTATACAGTGGAGTACTATTCAGTCATAAAAAAGAAGCAAGTCCTGTACTCTATGACAATATGAATAAACCTGGAACCTGGAACTTCTTACAAAAAAATTCAGGCACAGAAATACGAATACTGCATGATATCACTCATCTGTGGAATCTTAGCATTTTAATCTCCATAGCAATAGAGAATAAATGGTGGTTACCAGAGACTGGGGCAGGGATGGAGATATTGGAGAGAAGATATTGGAGAGACACACAAAATTTCAGTTAGAGGAATAAGTTCAAGAGGTCTATTGTACAATATAGTGACTATAGTTAATAATGTATTGTACTCTTGAAAAGTGCTAAGAAGCGGATGTAAAATGTTCTCACTATAAAAATAATAAGTGTGTGAGATAACACACGTTAATTATCTAGATTTAGTCTTTCCACAAGGCAAAAATATGTATATAACACATGTAATTTTATCTGCATAATATTGAATATAAATGGGTCAATCTTGCCTATCAAAAGATGTAAACTCCATACAGAATTAAAAACACAAATCATAAAGGTACAAATTTATTTAAAAAACTTAAGCTCAGATTTCAAATTCTTCCAAGACTTTTGATGCACTCATAAGTTTCCCTACCCAGCTTCATCAATTTTATAACAACCTGGACACTCCTTCTCTTCTTAAAACACATAGTGGATACGAGATGAAAAAAGATACAGTAGGCCAGGCGTGGTGGCTTACACCTACAGTCCTAGCACTCTGGGAGGCCAAGGTAGGCAGATGGCCTGATCTCACAGGTTCAAGACCACCTTGAGCAAGAGTGAGACCCCATCTCTAAAAATAGCCAGGCATTGTGGCAGTAACTGTAATCCCAGTTACTCCAGAGGCTGAGACAAGAGAATACCTTGAACCCAAGAGTCTGAAGTTGCTGTGAGCTGTGATTTCAGAGCACTCTACTGAGGGTGACAAGTGAGTCTCTGTCTCAAAACAAAACATAGTAATACATTCTGCTAAAATTTCTCATGATAATAGTTATAAAGGAAGATGTGTTTACCAGAAAAATTATATCTCTTAGTTTTAAGATTAGAATTTTATCACTGTGTCAGGTAAGTCTTAAGCAGAATTATGACAAGGAGCTGGAAATATATTTAGGGAATAAATAAGCAGGCTTGAAGATGAGGACAGTAATATTTACACCAAAAACAAAAAGACTTAATTTTCTTTAGTCATAAGTCTTCTGAAGTTGGTAATAAGTACGACTGTGTTGAGAGAAATGAGGAGGCAGGAAAGAAACAGCAAAAACACAAATATAATTGCATTAGTCTGCAGGAACTGCTTTAACAACCAGGAACAGGTGGAAACAGAACTTAACAGAAACAACAGAAATTTAACAGTTTCACTTCCTTAAACAACAGAAACTTTACAGTTCTGGAAATTGGAAGCTAGAAATCAAGACATCGGCCACATTGGTTCTTTCCCAGACCTGCGAGGGAATGACTGTATTTTCCCTGTATCTTCATAGAATCTTCTTCCTGTATGTACTGTGCCCAAATTTCACCTCTTATTAGGACCCCAGGCATATTGGATTAGGCTCCAAGTCCATCCAAATGACTCCATTTTAATTCAATGACCGCTATAAAGACTTCACCTGTATCTCCAAATAAAGTCCCATCCTGAGACAGAGAGTTAGGATGTTCATAGAAGTTTTGGGAGCAGAGGTGTCACAATTCAACCCCTCACAGTAATCAGCACCTTTTTGGGTGCCTGCTATGTTCCAAGAACTTCACATTTTGTCTCATGTCATCCCCTTAGTCATTAGGGGAAAGGACTTCTTGACAGCAGAGATCTGAGGCTTATTACTGTGCCAGGCCAAGGGTTTTATTCTCACTGTAATACCTTGACCTTCCTTGACCTCCTGTGGTAGACGAGTCACTGAAGTAGAAATATAATAGAAAACATTCCTAATGAACTACCAGAAACCTATTATTCATATACTCAACTATAACTCTAATTTTACCTTACAAACGCAAATAATGTAACCCGATCGTATATGCCCTCGTATTAACCTGGAAACAAAAATGAAAAAATCTTCTTCACTACAAAACTTTCCATGAAAAATAAAAATTGGCATTGTAATCTGAGGCAGTAAATTCAAGGATTTAAAAAACTATAAACCCTAAAGCCTGTGGTAATTCTTCTTATACATTCATCACTATTAAAGTTTTGAGACAGACTGTGTTACGGTCCATTATTTCACTTCCAAGAAACACAGTCAAGAGTGTCCTTTCTGATTCACCCAAATATTGATAAATATTAATAACATTCCTTTATGTCTCGAATCTCATGTAATTTGTTTTGAGTCCCCATCTACTGGGTAGGCAGGCAGGGATAGGGCTACAGAGAGGTGATTGATAGAAGCAAAGTTTGGGGGATACCAAAAAACTCAGGAGTTAAATTTTATTTCAATGCAATATATTAAAAAAAAGTTCATGCCAAAAGATTCCTGATGAATGAAACATAAAAGATATAAATGTAGACAACATCGGTGTTACTGATTTTCCCGTCGTCTGTCTCTAACATAGATCTCATCTGCCCAGGATGCTTACTGTTTCATCTTTGTTTAAATTATGATATTTGAATCTTTTAAAATTAATGTTTAAATTATTAAATTAAAATATTACTTCTTTAATCACTGGATTTTTTGACACTGCCTTGAGTGTTATGTCTGGAGTAGGTGTCTTGCTTGCCTCAGGCAGGATGTTCAATCTTTATTGCTTGTGTATACAGCTTTCCTCTGCCGGTGGGCGGTCGTCCAGGGGCCTGGAGAGCTCATCTGGGTCAGAACATTTGAGGAACAGCCTCTGGTATTCAGTTCACACTGGTTACCGTGACCAGTATCATCATTATACAAACATGGTTTTATATGCTGTGTTTAAAGAAAAGTCTTTCTCAATGTATACCCACCCCTGCTTCCTTTTAGTAAAAAAACCTCAAAAGGCCATTTACTACCTACTGAACCCACATTCTCATTTTTCCTTTCTTCACAACAATTCTGCTTTCTCTGCCATTTCAGACAATCAAATCCATTGGTCACATTTGCCCTCATTTTATCCAACATAACCTGTCTTCTCAATTCTTGGTTATGATTGATGTCTTGGCTTCCACGACACTATGCTCTTCTGACTTTACTCCTCGTCCCCTGCCAACATGCTTCTTTTGCTGGCCGCTTTGTTGTACCTTTAAAGTTATTCTAGGACTCAGACCTGGGCTCTTGTCTTTTGTGTCTATATCATGTTTCTCGGTGTTTCACAAAGTCTCAAGACTTCAAATGCCTCCTGCATATGGCGATTCCCTATCACCATATGCACTCACCATATGCACTCACAATATGCCTATCACCATATTCCCTTGATCTGTCTCCTAAGCTCTTTACTTATAAATTCAGTTACCTGTTTAACATTTCCATTTAGATATTTAATAAGAATCTCAAACTATGAACAAAACAAGCATTTGCTTTCCCCTCCAAACTTGTTTCACCCCATTCTTCATTCTTGTAAACGGTACCACCACTGTTACTCAGTTTAACACCTCACACTTACTTTTCCTCTTTTTCTCACTTGGCAGGGCACAACCAAAGGGACTGTTGATGCTACATCCAAAATCACAAGTCCAGGCTGTCACGACCCGTTGGGCTCCTATGGCCCCGGTCTCGGTTAGTGCAGGAAGGAACCAGGCGAGAGGCGGATTAGAAGTACAACCTTGTGGAAGGCGGACTAGCCCTTACTTTCCGGGTAGCCCCAGGCAACCTCTGCACCAGCCTTTTACCGAGACGTACCACACAGGTGAGGGGAGTAATTAACAATGACTACGTGCTGAGGGCACGAGCTCTTCTTCCACAAGGAACTCCTGTGGAGGAATGGCCCGAGGTCCACGCCTCAGCTGCAGATCATCTTGCTCAGATGTCACCTGGTTCTTGGCATTTCCTACACCAGGCACTTTTCACCAGAGCTACAGCCTTGCCCAGTCCAAATCACCAGCTCACACCTGGATAGTTAAAGGGTCCTCTTGCAGCCCCAAGTCCATACTCCTTCTAGCTTTCAGGGTGGTCCAAGTGAAATCAGATCACAGTACTCCTCAGCTTTTCCTGGGCTTGGAATATAAATCCAGACTCCTTCTCTTGGCCTATGAGGATTTACATCAGTATTTTTCGACATTTTCTATTTCACAACACACTCAAACCTGTAGCTAAACTACCGTGGCATATTTAAATTATGTTGGTCAAAAAGAGGGGGCAAAAAAGAATATACTTACTGTGCTTTGAACTTCTTTCAAAAGTAATTTAGTTAATGATCTTTAAAAACTTTCCCGGCACACCTGAGGTCCCCTCATAGCACATCAGTGTGCCACAGCACACTGCTTAAAAGTCACTGCTTCACAGGATCCAACCCCTTCCTACCTCCCTAACCTCATTGCTTAAGATTCTCTAAGTTCAAGGGCCACTCCTTTTCTTTATTCCTTGAATACATCAAACTAATTTGTACTTCAGGGCCTTACTACTGTTTCTACTGTCCGAAATGCTCTTTCTTTTACCTCATTTAGGTCTCAAGTAGAAGGTCACCTCCTCAGGGTATTTTCTTAGACTCTCTCTGTGCACACTGTTTATTTTTCTCTCTTCAAAAGACCAAAATTAACTTCTTTGTTTACTTAATCACTATCTTCTACTACTACACACTGTATTAATAATAATATGGGGATGGGCGATTTATGAATATTGTTCATGGCACCATCTCTTGAGCCTAGAATAGTTCCTGTCCCATAAAGCTACTCAGTAAATATGTGTTGAATGCACATATGGTTGAATGGATAACTGTAGGGATTAATAAATTAATCAATCAAGCTCTTAATGTCCCTTGAAGGTGGGATCTCTGACATCTGCTAGTCATACTGGAGTTCAGAGCTAGGGTGCATGGTGTTCACACAGAGCCACTCTCCTCCTCCTCCGAGTGCCTATAATCTCCCTAGGAATTTGCTGCCAGGGTATAGAGAACTTGATACTGCTTTGTTAGGACAAAAAAATTCTTTCCTTTTCTGTTTCAGAAAAAACTCTAAAAAGTTTCCCCTTGCACACCACAGGGGGCTAATCCATCAGATCCTCCTCAAACAAACTCAACCCCCTCCGCCACAAAGACAGGTGAGGTTCAGATTCTGAATTGAGTTCTTGGCAATTTCTGCTTTTGATCCTGAGACAACAAAAACAAAAGCTTGCCTGATTTATTGGAATTGGACCAGAAGGATCGCCCTTCTTTCCTACATTGTATAGCAATAAAAATCAAACATAAATTAGTAGCTCTATAAATTCTCTTGCCATATTTGTAAAGGTCACCAGTGTAACTGCTAGAGAAAAGAGGCATTCTTTAAAGCAAGGAAATTATATGATACTGAATCTGAGGTAGTAATAAATAAACTCACTAATTGCCGAAACCAATGCAGTGTGATGAGTACCCACTACATGTGTCAAATATATGTTTAGCAAGTCTTTGACTTTATGTTATGGTTCAGACGTATACTTTAAGTATTCCTTTTGGATTCTCTGCACCACATGCTCTAACAGATCATTTTCTTCCATACAGCTGAGACCAGGTAGAGTTACTGTGCCTGTTTTCTCCTTTAATGTCTTGGGAAAATTTTGTAAATTGTTGAGTCATATTAATTAAATCCCCTGAAAATTTGACAAAATGTTTTTGATAGTCTTGCTTTTGTTCAAATTCTAATTAAAGATTTGTTCTACTTGCTATTGTAAGTTTAAAAAAATAACACCTCAGTTTAGCAACTTAAACAAATGTTTTACTTCATTCATGAAGTAATGGGTCAATATGGATGGGCTTGGCTGGGTGGTTCTCACTCAGAATCTTTCACATGAATACAGTAAAATGTTGGCTGGGATTCTGATTCCCACTATCGACCAGGAGCTCAGTTCTGCCCGTTAACCAAAGCCTTATCAGCCTGATAGTCTTCTGCAGCCCAATTTCTTACCTGGAGGATCAAGTCCCAGCAAAAAGGCAGAAATTAGGGCCGGGTATGGTAGTGTGGCTCACTCCTGTAATCCTAGCACTCTGGAGGCCCAGCTGGGTGGACTGCCTGAGCTCAGGAGTTCAAGCCAGCCTGAGTAAGAGACTCCATCTTTAAAAACAACCAGCCATTGTGGTGGGCTCCTGTAGTCCCAGATACTTGTGAAGCTGAGGCAAAAGAATCACGTGAACCCAAGAGTTTGAGGTTGCACTTTACCACGGGTGACAAAGTGAGACTCTGTCAAGTCTCACAAAAACAAAAAATGAACAACAACAAATCAAAAACAAAAAACGAACAAGAAGTCAAAAACAAAAAATGAACACAAGTCAAAAACAAAAAACGAACAACAACAACAAAAACAGACATAAATTATATTGCCTTTCCTTGCCTAGTCTAGGAAGTAACACATCATCACTTTACCAACAATTTATTGGCTACACAGAAGTAACACTTCATCCAAGCAAAGGGGACTTGGATCCCACCTCTTGAAGTGAAGACAAGTTTACTATGTAAGAGAATATTGGATGAGAGATACCATTGCAACATCTTTAGAAAACTCAATCTGTTGTGGGATTCAAGGTCATCCATGGCCTTAGTATGCACACCAAAGATAGTAAGAGCATGGCATAAGTCTCTAGGGAAAAAGTCCCACACGTGTATCATCTTTCAAAAATTTTGTTACTAATCCCTTTTAAACCTGCAGCCTTGCTACAGGCTTTGAAGAAAAGGGGTTGACACCTTAAACAAGATTTTTATTTTCCCGAAGAAAGAGAATTAATAATAATTAGAGGCTTATTAAATGCAGGAGGAAGTGGTGACATATAAATTATTCCTACCTATTAAAGATGTCACTTTAAGAGAAAAGTTCTAATGATTGTCATTTGGGATACTCAGTGAAAGCAAAGAAAGACTTGTAATTAATTTCTTCATTTCAGGCAAAAAAAAAAAAAACCAGAGTAAAATTTATATGCTAAATAGGGGTAAGGACTATTCTGTATCCACATGTCTATTATATTCATTATAATCTATTCTGCTGAATATAGACATGAATGTGTCTATAGCAGTTACGTGAAACTGCAGCTGAAGACTCCACAGCTTGCAAAGTCACACAGCTATTCTGCAGGAAATCAGTATTCACTGATTTCAAAGTCTGAGCTCATTCCATATCATTTATATTAAAATATTAATATAACTACGTGCTGTTTCTTGATGGAGTGGTCATCTGGGTGCTTTCTCAAAATTACTTTTCATTACAACGTATTTTCTAAACGCTCTTCTGTAAAAGACTATTCAACCCCTGAATAAGTGGTAAATTTTTATAAGTGACACATGATTTTCTTGAAATAAGTCATTTGTTTCATATTGGCTTTATTATCATTTAAAAATCCCAGGAAAGTTAATGGGTAAAAATTGTTGCATTATATATCTAAATTCATTCAGCCTTGGCTCAGAAGCCCCATTCTAACTTAATGAAAGGAAAAGTTAAACTCAACGGGAACCTTGATTATTTTCACCTTTCATAAAATTTGTCACTGGATGGGTAATTATTTTTAAATCCCCCCAAACAAATTCACCTTTTTTGGACATCAAAAACTATACAAATCAGCTTATGGGATTAAAAAGAGAAATCTGACAATATGTATCCATTAGTATATTTTTATAATTTATACATTCAAATCTCCAAAATCCCTTTTTATTTCATTTTTTATATAAGAACACTTTAATTTCCTTCTCAATAATACCTAATACAACACAGGTTTTCACAGCAGTGAATTATTGTGACTCCCCTGGGATGACACAGGCCTTCTGTGCTTTTGGATTACAGACTGCAAGCGTTTGAATCTTTAACTTTACCACTGGAGGCATTGCGAACGCCTGAATGCCCTACCATTTGGGGGTCTGCACTTCCGCCAACTTAGTCATGTACAAGTAGTAGTTTCCTTCTGGTAGTTAATCATGGCCCTGTCCCCAAAAATCTTTGGGATAGGGGAAAATTAGCTACCCCACCTCAACTGCCAGGATGTAATGATATAAATTTCAGAATAAATTCTGCCATATACATTTGTTAAATAAACATTTCTTACTAAGAAGGTAGAAAAGGATTATACAACCTGTTCTATAAACTCAGAGTAATCCAGTAGTTTGTCCTTTTAAGAGTTCCAACCATCGCACGTGAAAGGCTCAGGAGCAGAAGTAGCAGCAGGTGGGAGGGGAAGGATCTGGTTACCTTACTTTCAGAGTCGGGTGACCACGAGCAGTTCTAACTCATTAGGGGGACTAAAGACCACTTAGGGTTCTAACAAGACAGTATTTTCATGGATAAAACTCACTGTGCTTAAAAGGCTAATCAGCTGAGCATCAGATGTTGACTAAGTGCCAGATAACTGAAGTGAATATGGTAGTCCCTGAGCTATAAGGCCTTGTAGGAGAAGAGCTGTAGCCTGCAGTCTGTGTTTTCTTCGTTAGGGCAATTAGCTGACTGTGTACAGTTGAAGCTTGCACAATACAGCTCATTTATACTACGTGCATGATCTATGCCAAAGTGTTTTTATACAAAATACTCAAATGCAAAAACCACAGTTACTGCTGCTCAATAAATCACACATTGACCCAGCCTACAAATATTGATTTAACTCGTACCCCACGTCAGACACTGTGCTGGACATCAGGATCGCAAATAAGATATTATTCCTACCCTGAAGTAGTTTACCATCTAGTGGAAGAAACGCGTGCAAAGGGGTGATTACAGGAGGAAGGGATAACTCCTGCAGTCAGGGCACGCTCAGGGTGCCAACGCGATCCCAAGGAAGGTCAATCACAATCAGATTTCAGAGTCTGACTTACAGACTTACAAACATATGGATTAAGTTAAATGCACTAAGCAGAAAAAATAGTTTTAGATAACAGTAGCAAAACAGGTATGAAAATACAGAGGTTTAAAGCCTCACAATCAACTTTAAAAACTGTGAAGTAGTTGAGAACGGCTGAAGGCGTGTGCGGAGCCAGCTGTTAGATGAGCTTCAGGATCCCAGATCGTTCAGGTTTCACGTGTTAGGGTCAGAGTCTGAACTTTCCCGAAGAGTGTGGGACATCAGGGAAGAATTTTATTCATGAAGTAATGTACCTTTTCCAAAGGTCATCGTAACATCAACATTCAGGATGGGTTGAAATAGGATTGGGGAGGAGGCAGAGCTGATGAGGGTACGGTATACCCAAGGCATTGTGGGAGAGCGAAAGAGATTCAAAATTATGAACCCACAGGATGTGAAAATGAGTGGATATAGGAATTAGGAGAAAAATCTGGAATATTCACATAGCCTTGGGCAACTGCACAGATAGTCCTACTCACCACATAAAAATGACTGACTGAACAAATAATAATTAAAATTGCAGTGGCTCCAATATGAGGCATTTGAAGTTGTATAACTTTGAACATGGCAGAATATGACAGGAGATTCCGCTCATCAATGGGTAGGGAAACATCCCTGTCAGACTCTCTCTGGTCTTCTTTGGCTCAGCTAGTGTTATATGGGCTCATTCCCTCCTATTTCTTTAAGCAATTTCACTATACATGTGTGTCCTTATTGGTCAACATAAGAGTAATTACTGTTTATTAAGGTATGTATTTTATTTCTGCAAATATTACAAACTATAATCTCATAAAAGCATATTAAATAATCTGTAGTAAACATAACAGATTGTACACAATTTCCTCTTGAAGTAATTGTCAACAGCTTAGACTGACTAGAAGTCAAAAGTAGAATGTGGTGTCAAAATTATGAATTATTCTATGTGATATAGTCTTGATGGAGAATCACTGGCTCATTAGCCATATGGACATATATAGGGAAAATGGGAAGTTGCAGCTAAATGTACCTTTATTTACAAAATATTCACCATAAAATTTTACAAAATACTTCTCTATGTGCTAACATATAAGTATAAAAATATTTAAAATATGGTATAAAATATAATATAAAACATAATATTAGTTTGTTAATTTTTCCTATTTATGGGGATCTTTGAAACATCCTTATAAAACCAAAAATAGAAACATTTTAATTATAATAATTGCTCCATTATGCAAAAATATATTTTTCCATTAAAACTAATAATTTCTATATAATATCCTTTCTTTTCTAATAAAATATCATTTTTTTCCTAAAAATTTTGTCAAATTTTATTTATAGAAAATAAAAACAGCTAGGTACCATATCCCATGCCTGTAAACTTAGTACTCTGGGGGGCCGAGGCAGATGGATTGCTTGAACTCACAATTTCAAGAATAGCCTGAGCAAGAGTGAGACCCCAATTTGGAATCTTGAAGGCTATTAAGGATTTCAAAAGTCAATTTTTATGTTGTTCATGCTTGAAAGTGTCACTTCTCTTAAATGGTCTTCTATTAAACTACACACTAAATAACAGAGTTCATGGTATCAAAGTAAAAGAAGAGTGCAGGCAGTGAAACAAATTCAAAAGCAGAATGATTTATTGTGTCACCAATTCTAACAACAATAACCAAAAATTGATTATATATTTTCTAACTCTATACGGAAACAATGATGTAAAATAATAAGAAAATAACTGCAAAAAGTTACACCTCAGAAGTACAGGTGTGTTATACAAATAGCTACATTTCAATATTTTATTAAGATGACAAAAGTTAATAATCAGAACATTCTGCCATGTTAACATAATGAATTCCAGAAGTACATCTAATTTATTTAACAATATAACAGCCTATATATTTTCTGGTTATATTCATAAGAAAATAAGATGTACCCATAGTAAGAATAAGTTTCTGTAAAGGAGAACTAAATAAAAATTTCTTAGTGAAAAATACTATATGAATTTTGAACACCCATAGTATTAGTCATTTTAATGCAAGAACAATTTGTAGAGTTTAAGAAGGTTAGATGAATCTAAGAAAAAAAATATGACTTAGCAATAGAGTTATAGACTAATTTCTGCCAAAACTTCTTCTAGCATGTTGTTTAATTTCAACAATCTAACTAAAAAAAAAAACGCTAAGAAATAGATAATTAAGCCAGGTGAAAGTCGCACTAAAAGTTTTATACATTTTTTTTTCTTTCTGATATTTTAGTACTATGTTATGGTACCTCTTTAAATCCTGAAAAATATAACTTTGAATGTATTGAGTTCACATCTATCAGACCTCGGATAGTTCTGCCAAGTATAAATAGATAAACTGATATGTCCAAAGTCATATTCTATGAAATGTATATTTTTATTATTGAACCACGTATTTTTTCTAATTTATATTAACATAAAAATTAAAATTATGAATTTGTAAACAACTCATAAAATTTTCTCTTGTCTGTATTCCCAGGGACAAGAAATAAATAATTTGGAAAGAATGATTATAATATGCCTAAACATTAATAATGCATATTTAGAAGGAAATGATTTGGTTGTTTGGTATAGTGATATTTAGAATAACATATGTTGAGGCCGGTGGCTGTGGCTCAGTGCGTAGGGCGCCGGCCCCATATACCACGGCTGGCAGGTTCAAACGTGGCCCCAGCCAAACTGCAACAAAGAAATAGCTGAGCACTGTGGCGGCACCTGTAGTCCCAGCTACTCGGGAGGCTGAGGTAAGAGAATTGCCTAAGCCCAAGAGCTGGAGGTTGCTGTGAGCCATGATGCCACGGGGCACTCTACCGAGGGCAATAATGTGAGACTCTGTCTCTAAAAAAGAAAAAAAAGAATAACATATGTTGATTTCAGGATGCAAAATAGGCTTTTATGTTCTGGGTAAGAATTACAAAAATAAGGCACTTTTCATGATCTTAAGAACATTTCCCCTCCCATACTACATTGTTTCTAGCTGAATAATTCTATGTTGGTGAAAAGTGTTGCTTTTAAAAAAAAGTAAAGAAAGAAAGATCAAAACTGGTCAGCAGAATAGCATTACATACATTGTGCTCTATTGAATAAATATATAATTTAGAAGATAAAAATGTATAAGACAAGTCAATGTTTAAATGGACATTGTAGGGATTTATCCTCATCATTCTAAATATTCAAAATACAAAAACCATCTATAATCACACTGCTTGAAAAATATCACTTTCACATCCTTTAATTCCTTGACCTTTTCCTATATTTAAAACATGTTGAACTATTTCAGTCTCATCAGCTTTAGGCCCAATTCCAATTCATCAGATTGAGAATGCTGGCAATTATATTCTGAGGAAGAGGTAACAAAAACAAACAATATGAAAGGAAGAGAAACTTGATTACTATATTGATGCTCTCATATATTTTGATGCTGATGTAACTTCCTCATTGAGGCTAAAAAAAAAATGACCTCTAAAATATATTTGAGATAAGTAATAAACCAAGACTTTACAAAGTTACAGAAATATCTTTACAAACTTATAGAAATATGAGTATGCAGATACATGGACAAAGACACATACGCTCCTACATTTATCCTTCTGAATGTTTCTCATTCTGGAGTAAAACCTTCTTGAGAAAAAATACAAAAGGAAATCTAAAAGAATACATTCTCCAGTGTTTCATCATACTTTACATTTATCCCTCAATAGAACACTGAGGGCTGATGACACATGCATTATTAAAAACTAAATCCCCCACGGAGTACGTAAGATGTTAACAAAATCTTCATCAGCTCCTATCCCAATACTTAAACCTTCGTAGTAATCTTCAAATTCCCCATATGACACTTCATCAGGTTTGCTGCAGGCATGTCTCAATGTTTCTAGAAAAGATGATTTGATTTCTTCCTCTGTGGAATGGCCTGTAAAACAGTACTATGAAAGAGCTTCCTTAAAAGTTCAGTAATGTAGTTGATAATAATGAAGGACAGGAATCGTCTTATAAAATCTTTTCAATCTTATTATCAAACATGAACTGGAATTAATTCATGTCATTAATTTGCCACTGGTTCCTTGGCCCCTTCCCCTTGCACTGATCTATCCCCAGGATCCTTGCATAGAACACAACCTTGTTTTTAATAATAAATGTTTTAATAAGTAAAGAGAAATTAAAAGATGCAAGGAAGCTAAAATTAGTTACAATACTCAAAAGAGAATAAAGAGGTTACATAATGGCAGAAAAAGGGTCAAAAATCTACGTGACCTTCATTCAAAAACATTGTAAAGTCAGTTTTCATTTTAAATAGCAGGCTTACAAGGGATTACCACTCTAAATGTCTGTCTAATGGGGTGGACAAAATTAGGGTGAGAGTTGTATTTTTCCCCCATAAATGATTTATTTATTTTCCCCCATAGATTCCGTAGCAGATTGAGATAACAATGCATTGTAAAGCGCCTTTCAAACCACAGAAATGAAATTTACTTTGGATGTCAAGAAGCTTGCTGTCTTTTAAAAATATAAAGGAGTGGATCCAGTTTCAGTCTTCTGCAGGTGGCCAGCCAGTTCGCCCAGCACCATTTATTAAATAGGGAATCTTTTCCCCGTCAATGTTTTTAATTGGCTTGTCAAAGATCATTTAACAGTAAGTAGCTGTGTTCATCTCTTGGTTCTCTATTCTGTTCCATACATCTAACTCTCTGTTTTTGTGCCAGTATCATGTTATTTTGATCACTATCTATTTATAATATAGTCTGATGTCTGGTAGCATGATTCCTCCTGCTTTGTTTTTATTTCTGAGTAATGTCTTGGCTATTCGAGGTTTTATCTCATTACATATAAAACGAAGTATTTTTTCGAGTTCTTTAAAGTATGACATGGGGCTTTAATAGGGATTACATTAAAATTATATATTGCTTTGGGTAGTATGGACATTTTAAAAATGTAGATTCTTCCCAGCCATGAGCATGGTATGTTTTTCCATTTGTTAACATTTTCAGCTATTTCTTTTCTTAGAGTTTCATAGTTCTCTTTAT
>NW_003852402.1:42281509-42287409 GCF_000181295.1 Otolemur garnettii | reverse complement strand
GTGACATCACAGCTCACAGCAACCTCCAACTCCTGGACTCAAGTGAGTCACCTGCCTCAGCCTCCCAAGTAGCTAGGACTATAGTTGCCCACCACAACACCCAGCTATTTTTTGGTTGCAGCCATCATTGTTGTTTGGCGGGCCTGGGTTGGATTCAAACCCGCCACCTTAGGTGTGTGTGGCTGGTGCCAAGCCAGTTTTTCTATTTTTAGTAAAAACAGGGTCTCACTTTTGCTCAGGCTGGTCTTGAACTCGTGAGCTCAAGTAATCTACCTGCCTCAGCCTCCCAGGGTGCTAGGATTACAGGTCTGAACCACCATGCCCAGCCTAAAATATCATATTTCTAATACTATTTCATAGAAATACATTTAGGATATCCCATTTCTATTAAACCTTAAAATACTTTGTTCTAATGAATTACTTGATGTATGGAAAAATATTTTCCTTTATTAAAATTAAATTATGTATATTATAAAAAGCTTAACTGGAAATTATTTAAATTGTAAACAACCTATATCTCAGAGATGGGTATGACTAGATTATAATGTAATAATAGCTAATAACAGGGTTTTAAATTTTTTTATTATAGTAAGAGATTTTTCTCTTCTTAAGATTATGTAGCTTGCCATATTGTCATCCTTAATGCGAATACAAAGGCAAATTATGGAATTTTGAAGCTAACAAAGGCTTTAAAAATTTAACAAGAACTAATAGAACTAAAGCTACTTAATCAACTTAATTAAAATTATTAGACAAGAAAAAACAAAGAGAAAAGATACACCATATTTAAATCACCTAATTTTGAAATGAGTAAACTATTTTCTCACTTTGTTCTTACCTTTAGCATGACAAATTAAAGAGAAAGAAGCAGAGGATGATGGGTTTAAAAGGGAAAATACAGCAAAGACCATTACATAACGCTAAAAATTCCTTACAGAACTTTCACAGTACTTTTAAGGTTATTGACAAGCAAAGTAAACTATTTTGACCTGAAATAAATACAATAATTAGAAATTTGGAAGGCAATAATTATTAGCTCTAATCTTCATAACCAAATCCATTGACTTTTTTTCACTTCACAATTAAAAATGGTAAGTAACTTTCCATGCTCACATAGCGATGCTAATAAATAAATAAAAATAACCTCTAACAAGGGTTAATGATTTTAAAAAACCCAAAATAATTACAGTGTTTCTGCTTTTAATGTTAAGAAATGAAAGTTAACAGTATTTTATACTATTTAATGGTATATAATTTAAAACACAAATCAAAACAAACCTCTTCATAAAAATGTGGTCAACAAATACCCATACACAGTAAGAAACAATTAATAATTATATAGAAATACACTTAACCTCCCTAGGAACCAGGAAAATGCAAATAAAATGGTTTGGTTTTTGTTTTGGTTTTTAGCCTATCAGATTGCAACAGCTAAATTGTTGGCAAAGTTGTGGAAAAATTCACCAAAGAATGGCAGTATAATTGTGCATAGCCATTTCACACTGTAATTTGGGAGTAGCAAGTAAAACTTTAAATGTAGATTTCCCAGTAATTGTAGGTTTCAATATCACTCCAGGGAAATGGGAGAAAATGGAATTAAGGAATCATAAATAAACAAATGTATTTGATTATACATACACTTCATTGATTATATACCAACCTTCAGAAATTAAAATCCTACCAATAGGAGAATGGTGATATAAATTGTAATAAATTGATATATAAAAAGAATAATATTCAAAAGATAAAAATAAAGTGGATTAACAAGGCAAGAGCCTCATATCACATTGTTGCATATAAAAAGTAAACTCTTTTATGTTTAGTGCGTCTTCAAAAGTATTAGCTATTTATAGTGTATATGTGGATAGACAGAAAAGTTCACAGACTAATGACTCAAATATGTTAGAAGATGATTTATTTTTATGAAAGGGCATGTAATGAGAGAGGAGTTGTGATTGTCAAATGTTGTCTTTTATGGCAAAAATGCATTTATAAATCAATTATGTAAAAAAATAAAGTTAGGAGAAATAGAGCAGGAAATGGGTCTCTAGAATTACTCTGAGAAATTTACTACAGCCTCAATTTTTGATGAATATATGTATGGCCATTCTGAGACAAATAAGTACAGACAATAAAACCAAAAATTTTTAAATGAAGAAGAGAAAACAGTTCTCAAGTTTCTGGTCTATAAAAAGTTGTTTATTTCCTTCCTAATGGCTTCGATCTTTGCATTAAATTAATATGATTTAAAGATATTATTTTTATTAACCAACATTTTAGAAATCCAAAACATTTTGACTCATAATAATTACCTGAAAGTACTTGGGAATGCTTCTTTGCACAATAACATTTTCTTATGACTATCAAAGGCACACTTCCAGTTTTGTTGAAGTCTAGTTTCATAAAGGCCTAAATAGAGAAATGTTATTTTACTAACAATATCATTGGATATGAGAACCAGTTTTCTATTTTTCAGTAGGTTATTTCTTGAGCTATAAACACAACAGTCGAAAAATACGGGCTGGCATATGAAAGCAGCATCATAAATACAGCAGAGAAGATACTGAACCTGTAGACAAGTAGAAAGTCCCACCCTTTTTCTAGCATCTTGACTTTAAAAGGATCACCCAGCCTCTGTTTCCCTGGCTGCCCTCTTCAAACTGAAGAGCTGAGTCAAAGACCTCTCAGGTTACTCCTACATCTAGGACTTATAGGAAATAATAAGCGGTCATAACAAATTGCCAGGAGGACTATTTTACCTCAAAAAAATGAGCTTGCAAATATTTCATCGTTAAAATAAGGAGAAAGTGAAATACTTTTAAAATGAGCCTTGTTGCTCTACCTCTTAAAATTTAACACTACCTTTTGAAATAAGTTATTGCTACTCTAATGTAGTGTGATTCTGAGTATCACAAACTATTTCACTGGCAAGAAAATGAGGTACTTAGAAACATACAATCTACCCAAAGTAACATCCTACATTTGCAGAAGAGTCTATGAAACCAGTAGAAACACACACACACACACACACACACAGAGGAAAGAATTTAATTAAATTCAATTGGCAGGAGGAGGAGGAGGGACAGGGAATGGGGTGGGGGTCGCGGATTGGCAAACTCTTGTTAATGTGTACAGCGTCAGGGTACACAGCACCCGCCTTGGTGAAGAGCTCAACTACAACTTCGGCTTTGCCTAACAAACACAAACAATGTAAACCAATCCTTTGTACCCTCATATTAATCTGAAATAAAAATTAAAAAAGATAACCACACACAAAAAAAGGAGTCAAAACTAGAATGAAGTTTGTTTATTCACAATATTGAGTTCACAGAAATAAGGTACCCGTTGTAGAATAAACTGTGTTCCCCTAAAATTCGTATGTTGAATCCTAACTCCTAGGCCCTCAGAATATGATACTACTTGGAAAATGGGCCATAGGAGAGGTAGTAAAGCTAAAATGGGACCATTAGTGTGGGCTCTCATCCAGTATGACTGGTGTCCTTATATAGGGAGAGTGGGACACAAACCACACAGACAACGGGGAGACCATGTGGGACCCCTGAAAAGGTCCTCCCCTCCCCCCAAGCAAGCCAGGAGGAAGGGCCTCAAAAGAATCCAAACCTGTTGACGCCTGGTGTTTGGACTTCTAGCCTTTAGAGCTATGAAAAAAATAAATTTCTGCTGTTTAAGTTCCACCTAATTTGTGCTGTTTAAGTCCCCCCCAGTCTGTGGGACTTTGTTGTGACAGCCCAGGTGAACAGTCCTTTATAACCCTTCCTTTACCCTCTGTTCCCTATACCACGACTTACGAAAGAGATGAACCTCAGTTTCTAGTCCTGATGCTCAAACCTGTCACCAGAACATGTAATTACAAATAAGTACAAATCTATAAATATTATGTGGTAATTTTTTAAGGGTTTGTAAAATGTTTCTTGACCAGTAAAGATAGAGGTTTTGATTTTTTTTAGTTGAGATTTAAACTTGATATAATTATTTATACTACTGTATACACGATATCGTTGTTTCAACATTAGTTACCTATATATTTTATATTAAGTACATATGCAAAAGAAAAAGAGAACTACATTGCTCAAAGGCAGGTGTCCTCAAAGTACGGCCCGCGGGCCACATGCAGCCCGCCTAAGACATTTATCTGGCCCATTGGGTGTTTTTGTCACCGCTGCCTGTTCTGCTTAGCAGCCAACTCATCCTGGGCCTGCAGTCTGGCCCTCCAACGGTCTGAGGGACAGTGAACTGGCCCCTTGTTTGAAAAGTTTGAGGACCCCTGCTCAAAGGTACACTCTAAAAATGGCTACCATAACCCTAGTAATATGTAGTTTCATATAAAAATCAGGGCCCCTGTGTTTAACTCCAATTTATTAATAACATGATCATTTTAACCTTTTTTTAATATTTAACATGCATATTATAAAAACCAGGGAAATGAAATATACTGGGCATTGACACTAAGAATTTTATATTTATTATCTCCTTTCAACCCTTATACTAACTCTATGAAATAGGAACTGAAACTCAGAAGTATTTTATAATGCACATAGTCATGTAGCTAGTAATTTATGAAGCTATTAATTTGCTAACCAAGATCTGATTTCAAATTTTCCTTTATTTTTATAGTATTTTTCTAAAACATATGCATAGGCTAATTTGCTTTATTTTGGGTACAACTGCACACATATGGGCTTGCTTGTTTTGTGTTTTATTGGGTAAATAGATTTAAACTTTTTAAATGATAACTCATTACAGATTTAAAATAACCAACCTAACAACTATTAAAAGTAGCAATTTGAAAGGTTACTTAACAGAATTACCTTTCGAACAAATGATTTCCTGTATTCATTCATTTCACCAAAAAGGACACGTTTAAATTCTCCATAATCAACTCTGCCATTGCCATTACCATGGACATTCAGAATTAACCATAAAGACTCAAAATCCTAGAAATAATAAGAGATCACTGTTACATTTTTAAGTCAAGAAAATCACCATAGTCATATTTTGTTACATCTTTTGTAACCCTAGATAAGACAGCTTTTATAAGAAGAAAGTTCAAAATGTTACATATAAACCCAATCAAAGCCATGAAGAAAGCTGTTTTAAGAGAAATCTGTGGTGAACAGTTCTATAAAATTAGGAGCCATTTAGAAGTGACAATAGGCCCCAAATTTATCTTTTTAAGTTTTATTTTATTTTTGATTGACAAATGATAATAGTATATATTTACAAAATACAATGCAATGTTTTAATACATATATACACTGGAGAATGATCAAAACAGTCCAATTAATATTCTCTGTCAGCTTAAATATCTATCATTCCTTTGAGATGAGAACATTTAAAATCCTCTTTCATAGCTACTTCAAAATGCACATTATTATTAGCTATAATCACTATCTCATGCAAGAGATCACCAGAACTTATTCCACTGTCTAAAAGTCTTTGTACCCTTGGACCAGTTTCTCTTCTTTCCCTGTATAACCCCTTGCTTGAGCACTCTGGTAACAGATCTATCATTTTGAGTTCAATTTCCTTCTATACAAATATGCACGTGTGCATGTGTCAGGGATGCCAAGAAACGTCAGCATGCTCTAAGAGACATCATCTATGCGTTACTTTCAAAGTTGAACTGAATTACAGTAGCAAGGTGTGGTATGACATTCACTCAAAAGATGATGTTAATCAAGTGAATGCCACTGTCACCAAGAGACAGGCAGGGCAGTCAAAGAAAATGGCAGAAGCGAGGAGCACAAGACCGTTTTGAAGTGGTATTTAAAATTCAAGAGTGTTGTGGAAGTACCACAAGATGGTGGAGGCTGAGTATGGGGGCCTGAGAGGACGTGGGGAGGAGCAGAAAACCAGCTACACTGCAGCACTTTGGGGAG
>NW_003852402.1:42275733-42281380 GCF_000181295.1 Otolemur garnettii | reverse complement strand
TGGTGCATACTGAGTATTACATTTTTAATATACTTTCATCCTTTCTTAAAATGTGTATGCATTTTTGGCATCCTGTGTGTGTGTGTTTACCATTTACTCAGTTTTGAATATTTAATTATTTTTAATTTATTGTGCTAATTCAAGAGTCATTTCAAATTCTGTAATGCCTTTTGTAGCACTATGACCACTCATTCTATTTCTGCTAATTTAATGCTTAAAAGTATAGTTCAAATGACTCTATTCTTATTCCGTAATTTACACTGAAAGACATAATTTTGAATAGATCCCGTATGCCATTTTCATCGCTTTACCTTTTTTGCCAACTGAACTATTTAATAGAAAGTCCTGTTCTGGTCCTCAATGTTGCTGACAACAAAGAAATGACGGCACACGTTTTCTCAACCCTGGATAAATACATTTCCAATGTGCAGTCAAGCTGTTAGCATTAATGAGACTGTAAATAAAATGCCCAGCAAAGTACTTGACAAATGAGTTTTCAAAAAACATTCTCTTCCAGATCCCTCTAATTTTTTTTAAAATAAAACTTGAATTAGAAAAACAAAATCTCAAGATGCCCTGCCTTCCCTCAGTTCTCAACAACCCATGCATTATTTTCTATGATAATGCAGTGGGTAAAATATAAGGCTCTGCACAGTTGAAGTGAAGATGAGTTTCAGTTTTCTTTTTTTTTTTTTTGAGACAGAGTTTTACTTTGTCATCCTTGGTAGAGCGCCATGGTATCATAGTTCACAGCAACCTCAAACTCTTGGGCTCAAGCAATCCTCATACCTCACCCTCCTGAGTAGCTGGGACTGCAGATACAATACCCTGCAACAATACCCGGCTATTTTTTTTTTTTTTTCAGAGATGGGAGGATCTCACTCTTGCTCAGGCTGGTCTTGAACTCCCAAAGTCAAGTGATCCACCTGCCTTGGCCTTCCAGAGTACTTGGATTACAGGCATGAGCCATAGCACCCACCTGAGTTTCACCTTTAAAATCATGTAAAGTTGGGAGTAATATAGACAGAAAACAGATTTGCTCACCCAGGTTATGGATTAGCCATTTGCAGTTCTGGGAACAGGCTGCGCTCCTTTTTATCTCTAAGCCTTCACATGTTCTTCCCCTTTCCATGAAATCCCCATTGTCTGCTCCTCCTGGTCCTCACCTTTTGTGCGGCTAATTCCTTCACAAATCATCTTGATTGCACTTCCTCCAGGGATCCTTCCACAATCTTCCCTCTCCTTCCCCATAACCTGGCTTAGAATTAGGTAGCTATCCCTTGTACTTGAAAAATATTCTCTATTTCACAGATATTTTATTTTATATTCATTTGCCTTCAATTCTGAAGATCTTGAGCACACAGAGTATGTTGTCTCAGAGCTTAACACATGCCTAGTTATTAATATATTATAACTATGTGATAGGGGAATTTTGAAATATTAATATAATAAATACATAACAGAGGAATTTCAAAATTTTTGAAATCAACAAAACATATTGCCTGATGGGTTAATACTGATAACAGGGCATAAGGGAGGAAGCAAATGAACTACTAAACTTTTTCATAGAAAAGTGAATAATGTCACCCAAAAATAATGTTATTTGCTACAGAGAATTTTCTGTGATACGTACCTTTTCAGACACTTCTAAGTGAAATACTTTTAGAGCTTGCTGAAAATCTGCCTTATCTAAAAGTCCATTTCCTTCCTTATCCAATTGTTTAAAGTATTTTCCCAATCCAGTCAAAATTCGAACTCCTCTTTTCTGTAGTTTTTCTTTTAGCACATCTGCTCAACAAAGAGAAAAATGCAGGTGAACTGCTCGTGTGCACAAATGCACAATGCTACAGCTTTCTCTTTTGTAGGAAAATTAAAGTTGATGTAACTATGATAAGGGTATAAAAATTCAACTAAACCTTGTGTATGACTGACAAAAGACTTTGGAAAATAGAATGTTTTTAGTAAAGAAGATTAAATATAAAATTACATATAAAACATACCGGAACTATAGCACCACTGTGTGGTGAAAGTCTTATATTTTAAACATAGGCAAATAATGTTTCACTTTATAAGCAAGAAAATACCATAACCATTTCAAATGAAATCTCAGTTTTTCTTGTCTAATTTCTTCTTTAATCACTCCCACATGGTTAAACTCTTTTCCCTGTCTGTGTAGTTATCAACTGAACTCCCAAACTGATACCAGGCAAGTCACTCAAAAATTATCAGTTCAGCATTTGTTTAAGTAGTTTGAAATCTTCAAATTGTAACTTGTATGTTAAATAGCAGCAAGGCTTTGGAATGTTATCCTATACTTATTTAAAGTAAATCCTCCTTCTAGAAACTCCTAAGAGGTTAAATGCTTACGTCCCTAGCATTCTTCACTGTTATTTCACTTAATGTAGTTTGTGCCATATTTACTTAAGAAAATAAGCAAACTGGAAAAGTCACTAAAGAAGTTATTAGCTATAACACATTAAAGAAAAGAACAAACGTCCCTGGATTAACCATGACGGAAGACTGTGCAGCAACAATGACATCGAGAATATTTGAGCGTTTAAACACAACCCTCAAATCTGTTTCTGGCCTTCTTACTATGATTTCCCTTATCTTTGTACGAGAAATAAGAATTCATCAAAATTCATAAATTTCATGTTAATTACTGTGATTACTTGTCACACAAGTAATACACAAGAATCACTTTCTCCCTTCTAGACTAGGAGGTCTAAGAAAGGAATCAGAGCTATGTATACTGCAGGGTTTATAAAACTGGACTCTAGAAACGACATTTGTAAAATGTTTTACCCTGCAAAGCCAACATATATCTCATTTATTACCTACAACAACCCTGGAAAGTAAATTAAAGAGGAATTATTATTCCCATTTTAGAGGTGAAGAAAGAGGTGTGAGGTATTTCTCTAAAGTCACATGTCTGTTGAATAGCAGAGTCCACACACAAATCTGTCCCCAGGTCCAGCATTTTTAACTTTATACCAGGCTATAGAAATCTCTTTAGAATACTTGTGTCATAAGACAAGAATTACATTACAAAAATCACTTTTATATTTTATACAGTTCATTACTAGGTAATATTAGTGTTACCTAGTAATGTCTAAAAACCTTAAGTTCATAATTCACATAATACTAGTTATAATAAATAAAATCAATCAATAAATGAAATAGTTTAAAAATATTTTTAAAACAAGCAAATAGAAAGTGCCACTGAGGAATATCTGGAAAATACTTTCTTACTGATTACAAAAAAAAAAGAAAGAAATAGTTTAAAATTCAAACCACGTGACACATACCTTGAATGGCTTTGATGACCAGCCTATCGTTGGCTTCTTCCTGTTCTACAGAAGCAGTTCTGCAACTGACATGCTCACTGTGATAAAAATATATATTATTTTACAATTCTGAATGTGGAAACATTCACTTCTCCTTTACTCCAGTCTTAAGGAAACTCAAAGTTGGAAGCCTGCTTAGAATTTAATTAAGCTAATTTGGTACCCAAAGTATCAAATCAAGAGCTAAAATCCTTAAAATCTTACAAGAACTACCTATAAACATATTCATTTCTGTAGCTGTTTGAATGTTCTTTTAAATACTTAATAAAACTATTAAATTTAAAAGAAGTTTTACCTTGTAACGCATAAAATGTAAAATGCTATTTTAAAAAATCGCCCCCCCCCGCCGCCAATGCCCACCAAATACATTCAATTTCAGCATTATGGTAAATAACAAAGAAATACAAACCTCCTTACACCCAATTTATGTAATATGACCTCTAATATGTATATTATTTCACAAAAATATATTGCTATGATTTTAAAAATTCATTTAAAAGCACTTTCTGATTCATAACATTATTTTTTCACTATGCATTTTATCAATGAATACTATAAACATGGGGCTCAAGAATTTTTTTAATGCTAAAAAATGCATTACAATAACAGTATGGGGAAAATTGCTGTAATATTGTACCAATATCCTATCTTTTAAAATTACTTTGATATTATGTAGTAAAACAAAAATCTTACAGCAAAGGCAAATTAATGAGATTGTCTTTAACAAAAAATGAGAGTTTTAAAATCTTTAACTGAGAATAACTGTTCCCACACATGGAGCATATTTAAGTAAAATACAGCACATAAAACAGGCACATATACATATGCTTCGTTTAAAAAAAAAATTACACTTTTAAAGATTTTTAAACCTTAACTAAAATCTAAATGCTTTGTAACAGAATTTTATTTTAAGATAATAAAAATTAATGTTTTTATTTACTTTCAAAATGTCAAATGTATACTTGACTTACTTGAAAGAATACAAAGCTGTTTGATCAATATTTGTGATCCGGAGTATAAGTAATGTGTTTGCTTTAATGCTTTCTGGAAGGCTGGGATTACCAGAACTCAAAAATGTCAAGCTTGCACCCTGAAGATGTGAACAGATGAGTTATTTAAAGCTAAGAAGCATATAAAAAGTGAAATCCAACTACTATTATTTTAAAATATATTTGGAAGATACTTAGAAGCTACACAAGCTTCATTCACTTAATACTACAGAAAAATAAAGGAACTAATCTCCCAATAACTTTCTCAATTAGAGCAATTTTCTATTCAACAATATATGTGAATAAAAAACCCAGGAACATGAGAAATTCATATATTTTTATAAGAATCAGAGGAGAGAAAGGTCAAATTAGTTCAATAAAAATATTGACATTCCTACATACAGAAATAGAGCTATTGGCCCAACAGAAAGATGTATCGCAAATTGATGATCTGTGATCAATTCATCATACTCCATCAAGTTCCTTGATGACAGATATTAAATGACTATAAAAACCTAATTTTTACCTAATTAAAGCATCAAAGATTCAGCAACAAAATTCCTACCAAAAAAAAAAAAATTTCCTAACAGACAAAGTTTCATTTTGTCCACTTGGGCTACAATGACATGATCACAGCTCACTGCAGTCTCAAACTCCTGGGCTTAAGTAATCCTCCTGCCTCAGTCTCCCAGGTAGCTAGGACTATAGGTGTGCACCAGGACACCCAGCTAAACCTATCAAAATTCTTGATCTAAACTTAAAAAATTATCACTCTAATTTGTGAGTTGTTTAAATAAACATTACTAGTATACAGACAAATACAAATTTTAAAAAGGGGTATAATTCTTCTTGTTGATTATAAGGAAAGAGATTTCCCTCTGATCCTTTTTCTTAGAACATTTATTCTAGAAAATTTGAATTTTTAATGTAAGTTCTGTCTCCTCTCTTTGAAATTTATACCTATAAGTTCTTTTGAAAATTAGGTAAGCCAGTTGTCTGCTGTATGACTCAGAAAAGTCTTTCTCAAGGAATTCTGAGACACTCTTTAAAATGTAAAAGTCAAGGTAAATAGCACCATCTCCCAGTGTCTGTGGGAGAGTAGACAGCACCCCATCTCCCAGTTTCTGTGGGTCAGTAGATAGCACCCCATCTCCCAGTTTCTATGGGTGAGTAGATAGCACCCCATCTCCCAGTTCCTGTGGGTGAGTAGATAGCACCCCATCTCCCAGTTTCAGTGGGTCAGTAGACAGCACCCCATCTCCCAGTTTCTGTGGGAGAGTAGACAGCACCCCATCTCCCAGTTTCTGTGGG
>NW_003852402.1:42273579-42275028 GCF_000181295.1 Otolemur garnettii | reverse complement strand
AGGCACCCTGCTCCAAGAGCAAAACCAGTTCCTGTTCAAAGATACGAAACGTTTGTTTTTCCTCTGGATAAGGACAATTAGCTAACACAAATAATACTCCAATCACCAGGTGAATCTTGGACGAACTATATGTAACAAATGGGGCTGTCAAGCCCTCTGTCTTGAGGACTAATTGTTTATCTCAAAAACATGGATTTGTAGGGGTGAAAGGGGATGATTCCTTTCCTTCCCAAAATAAAGCTCATAGCTGACAACCCCTCTTATAACAAAAGACAGGTTTACGAGAGACAACATAACAAATTTATGTATATGCATAGCAGGTGCCATATCAAAAACATACAAAAAAATCAAAGAAGTGAGTTTGGGAAAAAATGGTGGACTAGAAGCAGCTTCCCAACGGCCTCTTCCGGCAAAATTAGGGAAAAGTGCTGGCAGCAGCCACTGTTTGGATCACTCTGCACAGAAAAGCACTGTGAAATCAGAGAATCGATGCAGGACACCGGGAGGGAAAAAAAAAAAAAGGAAATGAACAAAAGAAACAGGTGCTGGAGAGACATGTGTGGCCAAAGTGGAGTGCAGGGATCACTGGGTGATCTGGGCGCCTGGAGGCCCACACTATACCCAGCAGCCCCCTGATGGGCTGGTCCAGGGCCCAACCTGAATTCTGTTCAGAGTTATCTCACCAGACAAGGGAGCAGAGGGGAGCAGACAGCCACTGGGGCTCTGTTGAAACACTGGGTGCTTCACCCCCGCAGTGGACTAGGGAGGGAGTACATCTTGCCCCGGCTCCTCGGAACGTATCTAGGGACTTGAAACCAGGCGATTCCCCCCTGGAGCACAGGGGCATCTGAGCGGGAGAAGAGATGGGGACAGGGCTGGGAAGGCTACAACCTATCAGGAAACAGCAGGCCATCCCTCCGGATCGGTGGGTCCCAGGAAGGGTGAGGAGACCTACATGACGCTGAGAGCACAGGTACCCCCGTGAGCCCCACCTGATGCAGCTTCCAAGCGGTCCAACCACCCTGCAGATCAGCCTGCCCCCCCACCCCTCCCACCCCACCCCCGGCCAGCTCAGACTCCTCCCTCCAGGTCTGAAAAGCCGCCTGCCAGCTCGTCCCCCATCCAGGTTCCGTCAGTCCGGGTGCTGTTTGGACACTGTGTCTCTGTCTCATCAGAGCCCAAAGTTCTGCCCAAGGTCCAAAGCTCTGCCAAGACCTCCCCAACCTAAGGTACTCAGAGAAGGGTGTAGGAAAATCACATCCCCGCCGCGGTTACCGTTTATGGTAAAGCGCCATCTAGTGACCGCTCCTTAGTCAAATCCAGCAGGAAAATCCCCAGCTAGGATTTACAGATAGCCTAACTTTTAGCTCAAAGTTAAAAAGAAAACATAGGTGAGGAGAAATCAGCTAAAGAACCATGGAAACATGAAAAATAAAAACATAAAAATAA
>NW_003852402.1:42238979-42273364 GCF_000181295.1 Otolemur garnettii | reverse complement strand
ATAAACAAAACTAACAAAAAATTCATTAAAGGTCTTGACAACGTTAGGAAAGATAGAATGGAATTCAAAGAATTAAAAGAGACATTCAGGGAATTACAAAACACAGCAGAAAGTTTCAGCAACAGATTAAACCACGGAGAAGAAAGATTTTGAGAGCTTGAAGACAAGGCCCTCAAGCTAACCCAGTCCTTTAAAGTGGCAGAAAAGAAGAGAATAAAGGGAGAGTAATCTCTTACATTGATTTGGGACTATGGAAACAAAAATACATTAATTATAGGTATCCCTAAGAGAGAAGAATCAAGTCTCAAAAGCATGGACTCTCTAGTTAAAGATATTATTGTGGAAAATTTCCCAAACATCATCAAAAATTCAGACATCCAAATACCAGACAGACATTGAACTCGGGGAAGACTCAACATAAAATATCTCCAAGACACATTGTAATTGACCCGGCCAAAGTCAAAATCAAAGATAACATTCTACAAGCAGATAGGCATAGGCAACATCTGACCCACAAGGGTAAACCCATCAAGATTCTTCCATGGAAACCTTACAACTGTCAACCTGGCACTTTGTATCCTGTAAAATTAAGTTTCATATGTGATGGAGAAAATAAATCTTCTCTTAACAACAGACTTGGAGGAAATTTGCCACAACTACCCCTGTCCTGCAGGAAGTACTCAGACCCACATTACACATAGACCAGCATTACACATAGACCAGCACAATAAACTACCACCAGGGTAAAACTACCCAGAAACTAAAGGTCAAAGCTTAGCCACCACGATGGCGCAAGATAAAAACAAAACAACAGAGCCCTGTACAACAGGACTAACAGAAAGCCACCACTTTTCAATTCTCTCCATAAATGTGCATGGCTTGAACTCTCCACTGAACAGACATGAGCTGGCTGAATGGATTTAAAAAACACAAAAACACAAGCCGGTCATCTTTACAAAATGGATCTAACCCCCAAGCACACATTCAGAGTCAGGGTGAAGGGATGGAAAACAATAGTCCATGAAGAGGGAAACTAAAATAAAGCAGAACTTGAAGCTATCATCATGGATATCATTGATTGCAAAGCAACAAAAGTAAAGAAAGATCAAGAAGGGCATTATACATTGCCCAGGGGTATAATTCAACAAGAAGACATATCAATCCTCAATATTTATGCACCAAATTTAAGTGCACCCAGATTTATAATGCAAAATCCTACTGGATCTAAACAAAATGATTAGCACCAACACTGTAATAGCCAGGGATTTTTATGCTCCACTGATATAACTGGACAGATCATCCAAGCAGAAATTAAACAAAGAAACACTGGGCTTAAACAATTGGGCCTAAAAGACATTTACAGAATACCACCCCAATATTATTGAATATAGATTCTACTCCTCAGCCCATGGATTACTCTCCAGTATCAATCACATCCTCAGCCATAGAACATGTCTCAAAAAATTTTAAAAAATAGAAATTATGCCATGAACCTCCTCAAGACCACTGTGGAAAAAAATTGAAATCAATTCCAATAGGAGCACTCATACTCACCCAAAGTCATAGAAACTAAACAAATTATCACTAAATCTTACCTTAGAATTGTAAACAATGGAACCTAAACATTTGTACCCTCATATTAATGTGAAATTTAAAAAAAATAAAATAAATAATAGTTGAGTCATGGAGGAGATAAAGATGAAAATCAAACAATTCTCAGAACTAAATGGCAAGGGGACCAAAAGCTTTCAAAACCTGTGGGATACTGCCAAGGCAGTCCTGGGAGGAAAAGTCATTGCCTTAAATTCCCACATCAAAAAATCAAAAGATCACAAATCAACAATCTAATGAATCATCTCAATGATGTCCCAATATATTTTAACTAATCTTAACACAGGCTGCTTTTAATAAGTTCTGATTCATCTCTTGCCACCCCCTACCTTGAACTCTATATACTCTAACCAGACTGAAATACTTCGGTTTCTTCAAATAAGCCATGTGACTTCTTGCTTCTGTTCTCTTCATGAGCTATCTTCCCCACCTGGAAGCCTTTCCCTAGCCTCTCCTCTCTCTCTATCCCAGCTTAGCTAACTCCTAGTCAGGATTAGATGGCACTTTCTCCATGAACACTCCTGTGACTGCACAAAATGAGACCATTGCCCCTGCCTTCTGACTTTCCTGTGTTTCCCACTAGACTGAAAGCAGGAAACGAGTCTAACTTACTATTCCATCCCCCAGTACACAGCATGTGAACATATATTTGTTATGTGAATGATCACTGTGGATAGTGATGTATTTTAATCATGACATAATAGGTGAATATGATTTAAAATATAAGAATGCTATCGTTGTGATGATATAGTTCACCGTAAGGCAGAAACTTCCCGAGTTGGGCAAATCACAGGGAAGAATAGACAAGTGACAGCTCTAGAAGCCAGTACTTTTCCACACGGAGGAAATCACACAACGTCAGAGGATAAACCTGTTTTAGGTAGAGCATTATTACTCTTGGTGCTACTGCAGTAGCCACTTACCCAATGATACAGCTTTAAAGAGCCTTTCAAAACACCAAGAAACTAGCTTTCCTGGGGACAACCCACATTGTGGAATGGGGGAGGGGCATTACAGATAATAAATGCTATGCTTAGAGGCAAAGCATTGAGTTTTGGGCCTGGAAAGCAGAAAGTCCTAGGAAAACATCTACCATTAGCCCCTCACACAAATGTCCCTACTTAGGATGTAGACGAAGATATTCTGCCTCTTTCCACCTCCCCAGAACCCCACAAAATCCAACACTTGGTATTAAACATTCGCATACACACACTTCACTTACAACATAAAAATCACCAAGCTGGTACTGTTTTCCTTTTCTTCGTCCACACTGATGACTATAAATGCTTTTTTGAATAAAAGGCAGTACATTTGTTCTAGAAGTTAAATGAAAAAAAAAAGTAGTTATTTAGCTTCTCTCAGGATTATTTTGAGAGTTCTAACAATGTTTAATGGCATACCTGTTTTTCCCAAATTGTCGGTATTCATAAACTGTAAGGGATTGGTCATAAGTAAAAAAGAACCCGATCAGCTCTCTACAAGCATCGCGTCCATTTCTAGAAAAAATAGAATGATATCAAATGTTCTCACATAGAATAATTTCAAATTAAATAATAAATTAAAATGGTGCATCTCAAAGAGGGAGGTGGCAATGAGTGAGGGTTATGCAAAGCTGTAGGGAAAACACGATACAGCTTGCGGAGGTGTCAATCAAAGATAGACTCAAATAGAGGAAAGCCTTTATCTTACACTGATATGAATATAGATATGCTACAAGGTAGAAGAGGAATACCTGAAAATAAGTTGAGCTGGCAAGGCACTCAAAGATATATGCCTATTATCTTTTATTGCCATAGAAAAGTTTAAAATTACTGAACAAATATGATAATTTTAAAATACATTTTACCAGAAATATACACAAAGAACATCAAGTAGCATTATGTGTTATCAAATGTTTATGAGACTGAGATAACAAATTTTCCTTGTAACTTGTTGCATCTGTCAATAATCTACTGTTATATCATTAAATAAAATTAAATAAAGCAGCTTATATAGTATAAAGGTTAATTTTTAGTTCAGAATCTTTTACTAGTAATAGATACATCTTTTTAAAAAATCACTTCTAGACCAAGTGTGGTGGCTCACACCTATAATCCTAGCACTCTGGGAGGCCAAGGTGGGAGGACAGTGTGAGCATAGGAGTTCAAGATCAGACTGAACAAGAGCGAGACCCCATCTCTACTAAAAACAGAAAAATTAGCTGGGCATGTTGACATGTGCCTGTAGTCTCTACCACTCAGTATGCTGAGGCTGACGCAGAAGGATCACTTGACCCCAGGAGTTTGAGGTTGCTGTGAGGTAGGCTAATGCCACGGCACTCTAGCCTGGGCAGCAGTGTGAGACTCCGTCTCAAAAAAAAAAAAAAAAAAAAAAATTAATTGATTAAAATAAATAAAAATTAGGTACCCATAGCACAGCGGTTACGGTGCCAGTCACATACACGCAGGCTGGCAGGTTTGAACCCGGCCCGGGCCATCTGAATAACAATGACAACTGCAACAAAAAAGTAGCTGGGCATTGTGGTGGGCACCGTAGTCCCAGCTACTTCAGAGGCTGAGGCAAGAGAATTGCTTAAGCTCAAGAGTTAGAGAGGTTGCTGTGAGCTGTGATTCCATAGCACTCTACCAAGGGTGACATAATGAGACTCTGTCTAAAAAAAATAAATTAAATTAAATAAATAAAAATAAAAATTCAATTCTAAGTTTCTTTCTAGAAGACAGTTCAGAAGTGATTTCTTAAATTTTTAATTGACAAATAATTTTATTTATTATATTTTTTTTATTGTTGGGGGTTCATTGAAGGTACAAGAAGTATCACACACTGAGCGCTCACCCTAGAAATGATTTTTAAATAATTTTTAATTAAAATGTTTTTCTTACAGGTTCATATTTCCTATATTTTTATAATAGTTTAATGACTACTACATAAAAATATTTTTTCTAAATTCACATTTTTTCATTTAAATGATACAAATTCATATAATCTTACTATAACTTCTATTTGCAAAGAAAATACACATTTATAATCATAGGATTAAAATATTTAATAAAAATCACAATTACCTTGATATGATCCTACCATCAAATTGTACTTTATGAGAAAGCACATTTTCAGTTAATGTAGAATGGGTTTTTATCCTGTTAAGAAATATATTTTATCAATAATTTTTAAAGATACTTACATTTGACATAAATGATAAACATACCAAAAAATGGTTATGTTAATATTTTGAAATAGCACAGATTGGATAAAGAAGACACAACTCTTTTTTTCGCATTGCTAATTGTAGCAAACACAAAAGAAACATAGTATATAATACACGAATGATATTTATGTTAGGATCTGTAGTATCAAAGGGCTATTAAAGTAAATATTGAACAGAGACAGCACATCTGTGACTGGCATGTAGCAGGGCCACATAAAAGCTATTTCTAGCCCTCTTCTCTTTTGCCTCCCTCCCACCCTAGAATTTGCTATTGGCCTCTTGTAATGCAGGGAGATGAAGGGAACCAGTCTGCAAATTGGCTTCCAAGAAAGATTTCTTTTGTCCCAATAAGAAAGTGGCAAGGGAAGAGTTCCTGCCTGTGAATGTGGTGGGGATGTGGTGCTGGCAGGGACATGATGCTAATGGCCACAGCACCCATCAGCCACCATGTCAGAAAGGCCAAAAAGATGCAGGGAAGCCAGTCCAAAGCTGTCACATCACTGAGCCACTGAACAAAAACCAGTAATGGCAGCTAATTATATAAGAAAAATAAATTCTTTCTTGTTTAAGCCACTATCAGTTTTCAGTGACAGACAGCCGAAAACTGAATAGGGACAAAGGTGCTTTAGGGGAGATAGGAGAACAGCCCGGCCTGCTGCATAGAAGTCTGGAGAGGCCAGGGAAACATTATGGGAACACTGTGACTCAAGTGACCAAGCACATGCTGAACAAAATATGGTAGAACAGTGCACACCACAAATACCCCAAGTATTATAAAATCAGCAGCTAGCTCAGCACTCAATAATTTTCACCAATTATTGCAAAAAGAATGTGGATGTGAGATAACCAAGGTGATCAATGACCAATAGAAAAGGACAAAGGTGCCTGCAGAGGAGGTAGAGAGACCAATGAAGGAGTCACACAAATAATTTCCGTGGGAGAGAAGGAGGATATTTACATGCTACAACTTTACACTGCCTTTGTGTCTTCTCACTCAAGAGAGAGACCCATTTCCACCTCTCTAGAAGTGCACTAGACTTTCTCTATGCTTAAATAATCTTTGTCTTGGTTATGCTAAAGCTTGTGCAAATTTACTTTTGCCTTCTATTCATGCTGCCAGCACTGCTCTGGATTTTCTTTTGGTTTCTACTCACTTTCTCTTTCTATTTGAGCTTTGTCTCAGTTGAACTTGCTAATTCCACAGGTCAGCTGGGTTCCAGGAACAGGATCCCATATCCAAACAAAAACACTCCTTACCAAGATGTCAGAATAGTGGAGAGAAGTTCTGGATGAAGTTTGAACCCTGTCATAGGTCAATGGTTTATTTAAACTTTATGAACTTCAGATACTACCAATTGATCTCACAAAAGCTGCCAACCCTAAATTCTAACAACATGAAGCAAAACTCAAGCAGAATGTCTGGCTCCCTACTGCCAATAATCTATTTTATATTACAAGATTTGAAGATTCAATGATACATCTTTCCTTTTCTTTCCAAATAATTTTATGACATTCCTCCCAAAGACTGCAGGTGTAATGAAATGGCAATAAATAGTAGGTAAGTATGTGGGTCACTGGGATCTATACCGCTATAAAACCTAGGTGTCTACAAAAGAAAGCAGGACACGAGAAAGAGGCTGTGGACCAAAGGAGAGTTTTTGAACACCGAGTACAGCCATGAAAGTTTAGTCATCTGGATTCAACTTAACCCACCAGGAATAATGTGTTTACTAAACGTCCACTATGTTCCTGGAACAATTCTAAATGCTGAGAAAATAACAGCTGCAATAACAGCTCCCATTATCGAGAACTTCCTGGACACTAGTTATCGGTAAAATCACTTTAATGTGCATTGGTTTATTCGACACTTGCATTTCCTCTGAGGTCAGTACTATTATCCCCAATTTACAGATAAATTTCAGAGAAAGATCAGTAAATTGCCTGAAGCCATGGGACTAGTAAATGGCAAAATTTGAAAAAAACCTTCCAGTTGGGCGGTGCCTGTGTCTCAAGGAGTAGGGCGCTGGCTCCATATACTGGAGGTAGCAGGTTCAAACCTGGCCCCAGCCAAAAACTATAAAAAAAAAAAACCTTTCCACTTAACCATTACTTTATATTACTTTTCAGTGATGAACAGAATTTGGTTTAACAATGCTAAGTGGAAGTAATAGCTACAGTCTGCATAAAAAGATAAAAGAAGTAAATATGTGTTTACATTATAAAATGCAAAATGCCATGTTGGGTTTTAGGTGAACCAGTAAATGGCACAAATAATTCTAAGTTCCCAGCAAACACAGAAGAATCAGGAACACTGAAGACCAAAACATGAATTTTATTATTGATGAAGCTGTTAGAAATCATGATTTAGGACTACTTTTTCCAGCTACGCTGCTGCGGCCGCCGAGGAGAAGAATGGCCTTGAAACAGATTTCCAGCAATAAGTGCTTCGGGGGATTGCAGAAAGTTTTTGAACATGACAGTGTTGAACTAAACTGCAAAATGAAATTTGCTGTCTACTTACCACCAAAGGCAGAAAGTGGAAAGTGCCCTGTACTGTATTGGCTGTCCGGTTTAACATGCACAGAGCAAAATTTTATATCAAAATCTGGTTATCATCAAGCTGCCTCAGAGCACGGCCTTGTCGTCATTGCTCCGGATACCAGCCCTCGTGGCTGCAATATTAAAGGAGAAGATGACAGCTGGGACTTTGGTACCGGAGCTGGGTTTTACGTGGATGCCACTGAAGATCCTTGGAAAACTAACTATAGAATGTACTCTTATATAACAGAGGAGCTTCCCCAACTCATAAATGCCAATTTTCCAGTGGACCCCCAAAGGATGTCAATTTTTGGCCACTCCATGGGAGGCCATGGAGCTCTCATTTGTGCTTTGAAAAATCCTGGAAAATACAAATCTGTGTCAGCGTTTGCTCTAATTTGCCACCCAGTGCTTTGTCCTTGGGGCAAAAAGGCCTTTGGTGGATATTTAGGACCAGATCAAAGTAAATGGAAGGCTTATGATGCTACCTTTCTTGTGAAGTCCTATCAAGGTTCTCAGCTGGACATACTAATTGATCAAGGAAAAGATGACCAGTTTCTTTTAGATGGACAGTTACTTCCCGATAACTTCATAGCTGCGTCCACAGAAAAGAAAATCCCTGTTGTTTTTAGATTACAAGAGGGTTATGATCACAGCTACTACTTCATTGCAACCTTTATCGCTGATCACATCAGATATCATGCAAAATACCTGAATGCATGAAAAACTTCAGGGTTATCAAAGATGTAAAAACAGTATTGCCAACTACAAAAGGATTTCAAAACGTTGGATTTTATAATGCTAGAAGAACTTTATTCTGTGGTTTAATCACGTTCTGAATAAAGATATAAAACTTCTGATTTAGGAAAAAAAAAAAAAAAAGAAATCATGATTTAAGTTCATGGCAACAAAAAGCTAGGTCCTTAATGCTAGAATTAGAGACAGACCTGCTCATGTGCACCAGGTAGGGACTCTGGAAAACTCAATGCACAGGGCAGAATGTGTGCTCCAGTAGGCAGCTGCCTCCCCAGAGAGACAGGATAATACCGATGCCGGAAAATAGATAGATGAGACTGAAATCTAGAAACCAAGTCTTCATTCACAACAACTTGACATACGATACACAAGGCATTACAAGTGAGAGAGAAAATGACTTTGGAGTAGAGAGAGATTTCTTACAGACACCAAGAACATTAACATTGTCCCCATAAAGGAAAATTGGTAAACTGGTCTACATGAAAATTAGAAATCCGAGTTTCTAATTTTATTCTTTAAGAAACACATAATCAAGAGAATGAAGAGGGGACCGCAGAGTGGGAAAAGATGTGTGCAACAAATATAGCTGGAAAAACCTCATGTCCAGAATATATGAGTAATATCTACGATCAGTATGAGAGAGACAACTCAACAGAGTTCACTATGAAGTACTCAACTACATTGGTCTCCGGTGGATGCAATTAAAATCACCAGTACACATCCATGGGAAGAACTAAAATGAAAAAGGCAATATCAAAGCCCTGCCAAAGATGTGTACAACCAGAACACTCAGATTGCTACTGGTGGGAGGGCAAATTGCCGCGACCAGTTGGAAAACTATTTGGCAGTATCTTTTAAAGTTGAACATATGTGACCTACTCCTAAGTAAATACTCAGCAGAAATGATTACATATGTTCACCATAAGGCATGCAGAAGAAAGTTCATGGCATCTCTGTTCATAAATAGCCGAACATCCATCAACATCTCTGAATAAATAAGTTGTGCATATATGTGTGTGTGCATGTGTGTGTATGCAATTAAATAGTGTATAGCAGGGAGGAAAAAAAGACAACTAAAACTTTAAAAATGGAGAAATTCAGAAAGATAACGTTGAGTAAAAGAGGGCAGACAATTCTCACTGTGTGTATTTAGGAACACCGTGGAGTACGTCTTCAGTACACACAGGTAAATACATACACGGAAGCCAGACACAGACAGTCTAAATCTCTGACTTCTTTCATGTAACGTTCATAGCCAGGTAGCTCCAATTTGTGACGCCAGCACAGAGAGCTTAACCTGGATGGCAAAGGAAAGGAACAGCGATGGGGAGGCAGCGCACAGGAGCTGGGTGCTGGTAATGTTCCAGGGCTCATCTAGCAATTTGGCATATTGATGTTGCTCACTATGTGATAATCCCTATGCTGTAAACATAAGATTTTTACATTTTGTGAATGCATGTTTCATTCTATAATCATAAAAGTTTACTTTAAGAAAGGAAAGTTTAGGCTCAGCGCCTGTGGCTCAACTGGCTAAGGCGCCAGCCACATACACCTAAGGTGGCGGGTTCGAATCCAGCCCAGACCCACCAAACAACAACGAGGGCTGCAACCAAAAAATAGCCGGGCGTTGTGGTGGGCGCCTGTGGTCCCAGCTACTTGGGAGGCTGAGGCTGAGGCAGGAGACTCGCTTGAGCCCAGGAGTTGGAGGTTGCTGTGAGCTGTGAAGCCACGGCACTCTACCCAGGGGGATAGCTTGAGGCTCTGTCTCAAAAAAAAAAAAAAAAAAAGAAAGGAAAGTTTAGCTGTGTGGTAAATATTTGATGCCCCCCCACACACACCGAAGTTGTCTACATTCTAATCCTGGGAACATGTGAACATATTACCTTACATGGTAAAAAGGACGTGGCAGGTGCAATTAAGTTAAAGCTCTTAAGATGGGAAGATTACCAGGATTACCCTGGTAGATTCAGTGCACTCACACATTTTTAAAGATTATTTATTTATGTATTTATTTTTAGAGACAGGGTGTCACTGTCTGGCCCAGGGCCACAGGGGTGCACCACCACATCCAACTAATCTTTTTTTATTTTTTTTTTATAGAGATGGAGTCTCACTGTGCTTCCCAGCCTAGTTTTGAATTCCTGTCCTCAGGTGAGCCCCCTGCCTTGGCATCGCAAAGAGCCAGGACCACAGGTGCAAGCTATTGCACCCAGCTCACTCATACCTTTATTAGAGAAAAGCAGAGGGAGAGGTAGCTACAGAAAGGTGTCCAAGTTACGTGGTACGGCGAAGTCTTGACCTGCCATCACAAAACTTCAAAGATGGAGAAAGAAGCCATGAGCTAGGCAATGAAGACAGACTTTAAAAGCTTTTCTTTGAAAGGCAAGAAAACAAATTCATCCCTGAAACTTATAGAATAAAAGTAGTGCTATCAACACCTTGATTTTAGGCTCCTGAGCTCCAGAACTATAAAAGAATAAATTTGTGGTGTTTTAAAATATTAAGTTTATGGTAATTGTTACAGCAGCAATAGGAAATTAATTTGATGCCTTTAAATATTTAAATCTATAAAAGGTCTCAGAAAGCAAGAATGAGATAAAAAGATGAAAATGATCAGAAAGTACTAATAATTAAATATAAAAGAGCTATGATAGGTACCAGTAGATTTTCTATGTCTGTTAAAGCTGAGGCTAGATGTCTGTTGTCAATGAGGTTGATCAGGAATGCAAGCGGACTGCATCATAGGACTCTAGAAGTCCATGCCTACCCAAGTAATTTACATGTTACAAAGTAAAATGCAAAAAAAAACCTCAACAACTGCATAAGTAATACTTATTTTTAATATATAAACAAGATTTAGCATATATACATTGTACACCTATAAATGTCTCAGTTACTATATTATAAATTTCACACATATTATCTCTGAAGGTTGTGAATTTTTTTTCCAAATTACAAGTGAAAAATCTAGAGAGAAAAGAGAGCAGAATGGGATATTGCCCCCAATATCTAAGATAGCAAAACTGGAAACCTAAACTTCAAAAGTTCCATTTCTCCTTATGTATTAAGAAAAGCAAAAACACAAAAGCTTTTCAGTTACATGCATAAGTACATTTTAAAAATACTTCTGTAGCACAGTGCATCCTCATTTTACGTGATTCAAGTCTGCTTACTTTGTCTCATGCAGCGTCCTTGTCCTACATCCAGGAGGGGAGATCTTTGAATCTGGAAGGATATAAGCATTTTCTTTCTTCTCAATGGTTAAATTTTGTTCTGGATCACTGATTACAGCCCTATACAGGAAAATAAAAAGTCTGCAATTAAAACTGATAAGGTATTCATATATTTATAAGTAGTTTGAAAGGGTCATATCCCAGATGCAAATTGACACTACTGTCAATATGTTTTTATCAAATATAAATAAATTTAATTATTAAAAACATTGGCTATAAAAAATAAATATTCTTCTCTTTTTCCGTAAGCATTATCCAAAACTAAATTGAAACTTTGGAGGGAACTAAGAGCTATATGTCTTTCTCTTGCTATTCTTTAAACAACAGATACTGTGTGGGTTTCTGATAATATAAGGGGAGAGAACAAAGGCAAAGTAAATTTGGAATATAAAGTAATAAGTCCCACAATAGAAAGAAACATAGAGACAGATGACTTATGTCCCGGAAGACAAGATGTAGAAAAGAGACATCTGCACTGACTCTTTAAAGGTGATTAGAAGTCACACCCAGAGAAGGAGGAAGGCCACCATAAGCAGAGAAACAAAGTGCAGGAGGTCACAGATGAGATCAGCAAGCCCAGAGTGATCACCGATTCCAGACCAGACCGCCTGGGGCGAATCCCACCTCTGACAACAGTCAGCTGCAGGGTCTTAGTACTCACTTAGCTCTAGGCTAGAATTTCTTCATTTGTAAAAGACATAATAATGGTAAGTCCTTCAAAGAGCTGTTATGATGTTAAATAAATCAGCTAACAGTCTAGGAACAGGCCTATTATCTAGCGAGTATTACACAAGGTCCAAGAGCAGAGGCTCTGCCTCCAGTTGCCCTTTTACTCCATATTTTACTGAATATAAATAAACACAGAGGCATGACAGCCTAGCACGTGGCATCACAAGAGGCTGGAAAGGAGATAGTACAAGTCTGTACCAAGGTGGTAGAAACAAGAGTTGAGAGAAGAAATAAGACCTAGCATTCGACAGATCATAGGGTGCCTATAGCTAACAGTAATCTATTGTACATTTAAACACAGCTAGAAGAGAATAATTTGAATATCTGTACCATAAAGACAAATTTTTAAGGCAATAGATATCTCAAGTACACTGACTTGACCTTTACAAATTATGTGAATGCATTAAATTACAGCATGTACCACAAAACTATAAAAAAAAATAACAAATTCAAGAAACACTGGCAGAGCTATGAAATCAATTGGATTTCAGGTCATAAGATAGAAAGACTTTACACACACCCACATGGGAGATGAGATTCAATTAATAATCTGAGGAATGTGGGAGTCACGTTGTGGTTTGGGTTTGTTATTGTCATCATTAATACTATTTTAAGGTAGGGAAGATAGGTTATACCCATGCCCTCCCTTTCCTCCTTACCCAGCTTGGATTCCTTGATTCATCAAAATACTAAGTTTTATACTCCCTAGCAATCTTGCACTCTCTAGGTTTTTTCCTACTTGCCAGTAAAACTCCAAGTCTCAATGACTATGATAATTGGACAGGATAAAAGAATAAATTAGTCCACATTTTTTGCAAAGGTATCATGAGTCTTCAAAAAAAATGAAAGTGAAAAAGTAATTTGGGGATAGAAGGATTTATAAATTTATTGAGTAATTTCCATTGTTGGAACATTCAGAAAAATCTTCAGGTATTTTTACTACATATTATCAATTCTATTCACTTTTGGGTCAAGTTATGAACCAAATCTTCTTTTGAAGATGAGCATTAAGACTTTTTTTTACATTTCCCAAATGAAAAAGGCTAGCATTAACCAAAAAGTGGGCACCTATTCTATTCTCACACTTTATCTAGAAGTTCTGTGTTAAATGTATACGCACGGAATGTTAGAGTTATAAGAACTCTTAATGTTAGTTTGGCAGAGGCACAGATGAAGACATAAAGAAGAAAGGAGAGTGAGTGAGTCACATAGTGCAACCCAGTTCTGCTGACTCTAATCAAGTCTTCTTTTCCAGTTCACTCATTCCTTTGCCCATTGAACAAGTATTTACGATGCAGCTACCATGTTAGGCAATGGGAATGCAACAACGAACAACGCTGCCCAAGAGCCCTGCTCTCATGGAGGTCACACTGCAAAGAGGCAGACAGACCATTGTCAAGACAAATACAGAAACATATAAGGTAAATTACACATACCTAGGGAGAAAACATGAAGTTGTAAGAAACTATGAAGTGTTGAGGAAGAGGGTATAAATCTTTTACTTGGTGGCCCACTTGATTTCTAAATAAAGATAGAGGTGAAATGCATAAGCAGCCATGTAAATTTCTGGGGAGAAAGCATTCCAAGCAGAGGGGAAAATAAATGCAAAGTGCCCGGGACAGGAGTGGAACCTGGTATGCTCCAGAACAGGGAGCAAACCAAATGGCTGGACCGGCTGGATGAGAGGAGAGTGGATAGGGCGAGACACAAGGTCCAATTGTGGGCTTGGACAGATAGTATTGCTGCCCCAATTGTCCAGCATCCCTGGTCCATCTCCTTGCTGTGGACTTCCTCTTTCTCACCTCTCAGCTTTAAGCTTGGGCATTTGACTTGCTCTGACAGCTGCATGGCTCTGCTCATCTCAATTGAACTGATCAAGCAAGCGTGGGGATGGTGTCAGTTAAGTAGACCAGCTGCATTTGTAGAAGCAACTTTTTCTTAAAACAAATGGGCTTGGCTGGGCACAGCAGCTCACACCTGTAATCCTAACACCCTGGGAGGTCAAGGCAGGAGAATCCCGTGAGCTCAGGAGTTCAAGACCAGCCTGAGCAAGAGCAAGACCCTATCTCAACTAAAAGTAGAAAAATTAACCCAGCATTGTGGCAGGCACTTGTAGTTCCAGCTAGTCAGGAGGCTGAAGCAGGAGGATCATTTTAGCCCAGGAGTTTGACGTTCCTGTGAGCTATGATGATGCCACAGTCCTCCAGGTGACAGAGAGAGACTCTGAAAAAAAAAAAAAAGAAAAGAAAGAAAGAAAAAAAAGTAAGGAAGGAAGGAAGGGAGGGAGGAAGAAGAACACTAGTGGGCTAGCCAAGCAGTGTCCTCTCAGAACGGCAGAAGCACTAAAAGACAAATGGAAACACAGGAGACTTCTTAAGGTCTAAGCTTACTGACAGTATCTCATTTGCTCATATACAACTAGTCAAAGAAAAGAGGAAGATACGGCCAAGCCAACACTGGACAGCTAACCTGAAACTTGGACAGAAAAAGGACACTGCACTATGCCACCCCCACCGCCAAGCTGGGAAAACGAGAAAAAACTCTAAGTCCTTTCATGGGAAATCTGGGCACCTGTCTAGCCTTGAAAAGAGAATGAGCATCCTGATTAGCAAGATAATGACAACAGTCCTCAAAGCAAGCCAGAGTAAAGAGGTGTTTTAGTTTCCTGTAAAAGGTAACATCTTAACATCTGTTCTTCAGTTGTTTTTCAGAAATCCCCATCAGATGAAAAAGATTAAGGGGGAACTGAACACTGAACTCTCACTACCCCGAGGGGCTGGAGAGAGAGCCACACCCATCTTACCATTACTTTTTCTCCCATCAAAGAATCTCTGAATCTACCTATGACCTATAAATCCCCACTTCAAGATATCTCCCTTTTTCGAAGCAAAATCAATAAATAACCTCCACCTCTAATGTACAGTTTTACCTGCAACTTCTGTCTTACTGACATGTACCCCTGTCTTTAAAAATCCTTGCTTATTAACCAGTTTGATGAAATTATATATAAAACCAGTACATTAATGCATTAATGTACACAGCTATGATTTAATTAAAAAAAATCCTTGCTTGTAAACCATCAGAGTTCCAGTCTTGGAAACCATGCAATAAAATGCCTTCCCCCCCACCCATTGCAACTCTTGAGCTTCAGTGTCTGACTTGGCAACACCAGGGAAGTGAAGCCAAATTTGGTTTAGTAACAAAACTCATGAGCAAAATGGATGATTTTTTAAGCTACTAAGTTTCGTGGTGTCCTAGAACCAACACATGGACCTTAGAGGTTTTAGTATGACTGGGATGGGAAATTACTGAACGGTTGGTCTGGCTTGCCTGTTAAACAGATGACTTGGTGCTGGGTTGAAAACAAACACAGACTGCAAAGACACAGTTAGAAGTGACTAAAATAATCCAGGAGACAGAAGATAATGGCTGGAACAGGATGGGGGCAGCAGAAGTAGTAAATTTATTTTGATGGTAGGATTTAAACAGTATTTGCTGACAACCTGGATAAAGGATTTGGGAGAAGGAATCAAAGTAATCACCAGGATTTGGGGCCTAAAAAACTTGAAGAATGAAGATACCATGGAGGAAAATTAAAGATGGTCATCAGGGAAAAGAGGGCAACGAACTTTCAGAAACTCAGATTGGGAAAAGTGAAATTGAAATCTTAGGATACGGATGGTTTTCAAGGCAGGATACAGGACGAGATCACTTAGAAAACAAATATAGAAAAGGTCCTGGAATCGAGCCCTTTGGGACTCCTACATTTAAAGCCGGGAAGATGGAGAAGGACCAGGAGAGACTGAGAAGTGGAGGCGGGAGGAAGACAGGCAAGTGCGGTGTGCAGGGAGCCACGCGGAGAAAAGACAAGGGTTTTGAACAGGAGAAAAGTTCCAGCTAAACCATATGCCGCAGATAAGTCAAGTAAATGAGAACTGAGAAATCACACAGGTCTAGCAAGAATTGCCACTTACAGAGGAAAGTCCTGTTGGCGTGTGGCGGTGCAGACGCAGACAAGTTCAAGAGGTAACAGAAGGAGATACTTGGAGACTCTTAGGATAGTTACTTGTTTTAAAGAATTTACTTGAAAAATATGCATGTAGGGCATCATTCTTTCTGTCACCTAACTTTTTTCATAGTTAAACTTAAGTCTTAATTTTTCCTTGACGATTTTTTAGATTATTCCAGCCTTTCTTCTGAAATCCTATCATATTTCCGTATTATCATAGAAATTGGTGTTGTGCATGCTAGTTATCTAGTTTTCCCAGAGGGTTTAAAATTCTTGACAGTCTCACAGTCCTCAGATTTCACCAAGGCACCCTGGGGTACTACAGTGAACTTACAGGGGCACTGTGGGACGGTTTCAGTTTTTGAGGGGAGCAGGGTGACACCTGACATCACTTGTCTATACCAGGTAAACTACTAGTCCAAGGTAGCTCACAGCTTCAACAGGATAGCTATGCCTCTTTGGTGATGTTGCATCTTTTCAAAGCTGGGTTTTCTATAGTTGTTGTAATAAAAAGAAAATGTGTGAAAATCAATGTAGAAAGTAAGGTTGCCAGTAATGGAAATGATTCTAGGATTTGAGAGACTGCCCAGTGCCCCAAAGATGCACCCCGACCATTAGTAATTAAAATATTTTATTTCAATTTATATGTATATTTTTCAAATGTCCATTAAGTTGTTATTGATATTATATTACATGGGTTTCATTCATAAAAAACAAATTTGATGGAAACTTTCTGAATGGATTTGTATCACTAGTCACCAGTGCTCACCTAGACAAGTGGTCTATCATCACCTGCTCTGCAACTGCCTGCTTTTTCTTCTCTGCAGCCACAATTTCCTGAGAAGATAAAATAAAGACAGTTTCGTTGGCCATAAAGCATAACAAAGCCATAGTTAATGCAAAAGTCATAAAACATAAATTAAAAATCTCTGATTTCCTTCTCAAATATACATTACTTTCCATCATTAACAAATTTAACTTCCAATTACTTAATCTACAACAGCCTTCGTTTCCTAAAAAGTAAGGCACTTAAATTTTGATAGAAATAACCAGATATTTCAATGATCTGCCTCTGCATTTCATAAAGTCATATTAAAGGAGGTAGAGTACGAATGACGCCCTTCCCCTTTCTTCTTCCCTGCACAAATGTTCTGCGAAAGGCATCTTCACCTGCTCTAAGAAGAACCCCAACACTGACACAAATGAGCTTGGTCCAAAACTTCACAGAAGAAGAGGCCAAAACTGAGTTTGAATCGTTCAACCTTATACTAAAAGCAAAACAATACGAAAACTCCTATTATTACAAGTAGAATAGGTTTGTATATCTCTCCTTTGTTTATAATGCATTAATAACACTCAATCACCTTTTCTCAATTACTGGCGATTAAACTGTCTTCATAGTATTTTCTTGCTTTTCTAACTCATCTGAAAGTATTTTCACAACTTCTTAGGTAAAAATACTTCATATCAAATTGAAAAATTAGGAATTACCCACTTCCAATTAGACTATCACGAAACTATAATGACGAAAATGTTTCTTTTGAGGGGAAAATAAAAAGATCTTTAAAAAGTAAGAAGTCAAAATAAAGCTTGTTCTACTTTTAGAATGTAAATGACTGCCAGCCCCATTGATCACAACAATAAATGGAATCAAGAAAGATCATGTTGTTTAAATTGAGGTTTTATAAGCTTCGGGAGACAGTTTTATTTAAAACTGACACAAACTGTCAACTAAGAATGTCTAAAAGCATATCAGAAAAACAAAAAGTAAAAACTTGTAAGAGCCCTGGAAAAGTTTAGCACAATTATTTAAATCAGTGGTTCTCAACCTTCCCAATGCCGCAACCCTTTAATACAGTTCCTGTGGGTCGCAACCCACAGGTTGAAAACCGCTGATTTAAATGTTAGCTACACTGAATTTAGGGTTTTGATTTGATAGAAATTTAAGGTGCATAGTTTACACATGCAAATATGTCCCATATAAAATTTATGTCATTTAATAAATCTTCTGTTGCTCTCTAAGCTCATGCCACTTTATAAGGCTTTTATGGAACAATAAATTTAAAACCACATTTAAAAATTTTATTAAAAATTATGCAACTTATAGGGAAAGCAATATATATTACTACCTTGGACTAGTAGTTTACCTCATGTATTAGTGATGTCAAATATTACCATGTTTCCCTGAAAAACTGAAAATATAATGTCTAAGTGTGATTCAGAATGTGCACATGGACTAAAACATGGAAATTATATGCAGAGAAAATATCCACTAACCAGACAGAGTATAGATGGGAATCCCAGAGCAAGGCAAAGAATAGGAGATTAATGACTGCCATGGAGTCTGTGCAGAAAGCCTGCCTGAGTGCTGAAGCTTATGGTGGCTTATAAAGGTCAGAAAGGTTAGAACCACCCTCAGGCACTTTGATTTAGAAGTCTTGGAAACACCGAGCAGATTAGAAGCTGAAGTCACACTGATGCAAGGATCTGTCAACATCGAAAAATGACGTGACAAAGAGCTAATAGAGATGCATATAAAAATTACAGGTTCACTGCCTCAGTCATTCATTTAAGTAGTTAAAAATTAAATAGGTTTCCATCTACATTTCTGAAACAAATTGATGTAATTTCATATGCCTTGAAAGCTTATTTCTTGGGAGGAAAAAAAACAGATAAATGGGTGCTACTGCAATAAAGTAAAACTTACTTGAGGATGAATGTAAATACATTGCCACTAACAATGTGATTGTGAAGAACAGACACCCACTAACTTCAAGATGGCTTTGGATTATATCAAGAAAAATACCTGATGGGTTGTAAGTATTGGTAACATCCATTTCAAATATAACTTCAGGAATATATCAAAATAAGCCTTATTTGTGACACTATTTTGCTTTATGTAGTATCTTTTTAATGTTTAGAATAATCCTGGTAACACTCATTCTATTAGGCATAAATATATAAATAATATTAGGCATACAAAGAAATATGCATATGGTTTTAATAAAGGAACTATCCAAATCTGCAACTTAGAATGTCCACAGAAAATCAGTCCACCTAGTTTATAGATTGATTATATAACTCCAATTCAGAACCTAAGAGATTCTGGAGGATTGTGACCTCAATAAAATATATATTGTATTTCCACTCAATGATAATAATAATGTAACATTTGTTATAATTTAGTTATCTGAACTAGGATTTTCCAACCTGTGAGCTACCACACTGACATTCCATCAATCTGCTACAGTATATCAGATATGTTTAATCACCTAGGAGTGTCAGGGGTAGCCAGTAAATTTCAAGTAACACAGTTCCCTGAGCCCAGAACATTATGGAAATTTTATAATTATTTATTTGTACCGGAACTGATCTAAGCAATACTCATCAACCTAATTGATTTTGTAAAAGACATCATTTGAAGTTGATATTGAAAATCTGAAGTTTTGCTTTACTTTTTCTAAAAGAAAAAAAATTCAATGTCCAATTTTTTCCTTAACTAGCCTGAATTTCTCTAGTGTTAGCAGCTGATGACTTTCAAAAAAATAAGCAGGCGACTTTTTGCAGGAGGGAATAGTGCCAAATTAGCCCACTAGCCTAAATGGCATCGCAGCCAATTAACATTTCCGAGCTTGTTTGGAGGTCCTAGCAGAGGAGCACAGCTATACCCTTAATAACGAAGGGTCCTCTTCTACCAAGCAAGGTCACCCCCTTGGATAGAGCACAACTTTGAGGGGATACACATGGAGCACTATGAGAGCAAGATGACACCTTGCCAGCCAGATCAGCTGGATCAACCCTAGAGATCCATGGGATGACAGATGTTGCAGCCATTTTGCCCTCACATCTGATTTTAAACAGTATAAAACTAAATTTTTACAAACTCTCAAAGATTCAAGACAATTTTTTCACAAAATATATACCAAACACAAGTCAATCTTTTATAAAACAGGGACTCGATTTTCACATTATTGAATATCAACCTCAGCCCAAGTTCGATTGTTACAATTATTTATTCAATTATAAGTCTATAAAATCTTAGAGGAAAAATAATATCTCCATAGCTTATCAAATAAGTGGAAATGACGAGAACTTACTGCATCCAATTTTCTTGTACTCTGTTGAGTACTGTAAGGGTACATGTAGCCCTGCTGTAAGAGGACTTTCCTGTCCATAGTTGTGAGGTCGTCTGTGTCGGCTTCTTCACCTTGTACACACTAGACATGAAAGCAATAAATGAACATACACATACTTAGAATTCTGGTTTTTAACAAAATAGGGGAATAGATAACCATGAACACTGCCTGTGTTTAAATCCATAGATGATTTCTCTGTGCCTTGGTCTATTCATAGGGAAAATGAGAATTAACAATAGTAACTACTATTCTAGTAACTACTAGAAAAAAGATGGAGATATAATGGATATCGAACACTTAACAAAAAGCATGTGACAATATTAAATATAAAGGCAGCAACTACTATAACTGCTATTGACTGTGTTACATCTTTGTGAAATTAATTTTAAAAATCCATCAAAAAATTCAATTCCTAAATAAAACACTAAAAGATGAGTATAATCTTTGAGATAAGAATTTTGTGAGATGCTAAAGAGATGGGCACTAAATTTTTCTTAGAATAGGAGATGTACTTAAACTACCTTAAAAACTACAAAAACTCCCAATAGCGTAGCAACTTGTCAAAAACTTAATAGATTTCAAGAAATTTGATCTCCAGGGATTATTTTTACTTTAGACTTTCCTTGAAAGGTCACATTCCATCTTCACACTCTGCTATGTCTTCACAACTTTGATTGCTACATAAATTTTTAATATATATTTGTTAGTGATTTATTACCTGCCTCTCCTAATGTGAATTCCCCGGGGCAGGGACCTTGGCTGTCATTTTTGTGCCATACCCCCGGTGCCCAAACAGGCTCACACATAGTGAGCATGGACAAATAATTATTCAGTAAATGAATAATAAACCTTGGTTAATTACTTAACTATCTGGAAATCAATTTATGGGGACACTTTATACTTACATTTATTTATCTGCTAACATACCCATTTTTTTCTAAAAAGGGATTTATTTAAACAAGCTCCAGAAAAATGCCTAGCATTATATAAGGGAAATTGAGCAGATTAACTTAATATATGGGTTTAAGTATAAGCAGAGCACTGCATTAGAATTAGTCTGAAAATAACTTTTAAAAGGATTTTATCTTCTTCGCCTTGTTTTCAACCTTTTACAAAAGGAAAACAGTGAACTTTCCATCCCATACTTCAGAATCAATCTCCCCACCCCAGCCTGCCTCACGGTCTTCCTCCCACCCCCAGTTAATGGGAACTGCCCAAGCCAAAAGCCTTAGAGTCATACATTTTATAAAATCAATTTTAAAATATTTAATTGACAAATAAAAGTTGTACATATTCAAGGTATGCATAATGATGGTTTGACGTATGGATATATTGTGTGATGATTACTACAATCAATTAATTCATTCATCCATCACCACACAGTTACAATATGTGTGCATGTGTGTGTTTGTGTGGTGAAGCCACTTAAAATCTGCTGTCTCACCAAATTTCAAGTAAAAAATACAGTATTTGTAACCATAGCTACCATGTGTACATTAGATCCCCAGAACTTATCAATCTTATAACTGGAAGTTTGTACCTTTTGGCCAACCCAAGCTCAGAGCCTGGCAACCAACATTCGGCTTTCTGTTTCAGGGATTCAACCTCTTTAGAGTGCACGCGTAAATGAGGACAGACAGTTTTGTCTTCCTTATTTCCTGGCTTATTTCCCTAGCATAGAGTCCTGTGGCTTCACCCCGGGAGAGTCATTCTTGATTTTCCCTTTCTCTCAAGCCTACAACCAATCCATCTGCAAATATCAGCCCTACCGTCAGAATCTATCCAGAAGTTGGCTTTGCTAGACCACTCCTTACCCAAGTATGCTGCTGCCACCACCCAGGTTCAACCTACCATCACCACATCTTGCCTAGATTATTTTGGCAGCCAGCTCAAAGGTCTTCCTGCTTCCAGCTTTGCCCTATTCTCAATAAAACTTATTCTCAAATTGATAAGTCCTTACATGGCTTGAGGCCTCCTTCATCTGCCTCCTAGGCTTCCTTTAACTCTGACCAATCTCCTCTCTCTCTCTCTTGCTCTCCCTCCTCTGACCACACTGTCCTCCTCAATATTTCTTAAACACTCCAGCCTCAGTCCTATTCATGACACAGACTTTCTTACGACTGGCTTGCTCCTCACCTCTTTCAGTTGTGTACCAAAATGCTATCTTTCCAAAAGGTCCCTCCCCCTTGATGAACCTGTAAAAATTACTATCCCATCCCTGAAGCTCAAGCTTTCCTAGTTCCTTTCTATCCAAGGCATTTATCATCACCTGTCATATGAAACTGGTTGACTGATGAATCAATCTAATGATTGACTTTTTTTCTTCTTGTTAATCTCCTTTGTTCAGATATAAGCTCAGTAAGGGCAGAAACTTGTGTGCGTTTTATTCACTGACATATCCCCAGGGCTTGCACAGGCACCTTGCTTACCATTAAGCATTCAGTAAACTATTTGTTGAAATAATAAGTGAATAAATTATACTGATCATTTCTAAAATCAAGAAGGCGGGATTCTTACAGAATAGGTGAAAAAAAATACATCTAGAATGATTAATAATAATACAATTAGGAAATTAAGATATTTAATCTTCAGTGATTTTCATGTTTTACTTAAAGATGTTTCATTACTTTAACACACTCTCTGGCACACTAGAAAAACCATTGTTTTTCCTTGGGGCCATAGTATTTTATTAGGTCAAGATAGGGCAGGGCAGGGCAACCATAGTTCAGTGGTTAGGGCCCCGGCTACATGCTCTGGGGCTAGTGGGGTTGAACCTGGTCCCAGACTGCTAAACAAACAAACAAAAAAAATAGCCAGCATTGTGGTGGGTGCCTATAGTCCCAGCTACTAGGGAGGCTGAGGCAAGAGAATAGTTTGAGCCAAAGAGTTTGAGGTTTCTGTGAACTGACACCACGGCACTCAACCAAGGGTGACAAAGTCAGACTTTGTCTCAAAAAATTAAAAAGAAAAAAAAAAAAAGATAAGTCAGGGATGTGTGAACTACATATACCTTACAAGGTCCCAGGCTCAAAACTAGCATAATACAATTTTCATGGCAGTAAACGTGTTGAAAACATGTCTGCACTCAGCTATGAGCCAGATTTGTCACGACCATCAGCTACCGGCTATCAGGTATTGTCCTGGATCTTAAATATCTAACCTTAGTTTTTCTGTATCAGTAAAGTCAATTTCCACATTGTTCCGAGCTTACAGTTCTGGTAACAGGGACGTCTTTTCTTTTCAGAGACAACTGTTACAGAGTTAATTCATGTAATTAAAATAGAATTTACTAATCATCCATTTATACAGCAGTTTTGATTCTTAGAATGATACACTTTTAAAAGACATTAAATAAGTTGCTCAAACCCCTTAAATGCAAGATTGTCAGACAAAAAATCTATAGAAATCCTTTTTATAGAAGTTCTTCGGTAAGTCTACAAAGAACATATGAAACATAATAATTTTGTACTTTTAATGTAGATTTAAAAATCAAAGAAGCACAAAAGTATCTTTTCCAGCAGAAAATATGCATACATTGGCTGCAATAAAACACTTTATTCATGTCATATAAATTTTTACCAGTTGTATGGAAAGATCTGCAAGTGAGATTTGTTCCTCTTACAAACCAAAAGTAAACAAATATCCATTTGAACTGTGTTCAAGGAAATAAAAGTTTTACTTTGAAAAAAATTTGAACCGGGTCAGCACCCATAGCTCAGTGAGTAGGGTGCCAGCCACATACACCGAAGTTGGTGGGTTTGAGCTGGCCTGGGCTCAACAATGACAACTGCAACAAAAAATAGCCAGGCATTGTAGTGGGCGCCTGTAGTCCCAGCCACTCAGGCGGCTGAGGCAAGAGAATTGCTTAAGCCCAAGAGTTTGAGGTTGCTGTGAGGTGTGACACCACAGCACTTTACGGAGGGCAACACAGTGAGACTCTGTCTCAAAAAAAAAAAAAGAAAAGAAAGAAAAGAATTTGAGCCATTTTGCCGTCACTCAATAAAGCATGTGCTTATAGAAATGCTCATTCCTTGGGAGAAGATATTTGCAGGTTATGTCTCTGACAAAAGTTTAATAACCAGAATCCACAGAGAACTCAAACCTATGAGCAAGAAAAGAACAAGTGATCCCATCTCAGGATGAGCAAGGGACTTGAAGAGAAACTTCTCTGAAGAAGACAGGCCTACGGACACATTAAAAAAAATGTTCATCATCCTTAATCATCAGAGAAATGCAAATCAAAACCACTTTAAGATATCATCTAACTCCAGTAAGATTTGCCCACATCACAAACTCCCAAAACCAGAGATGTTGGCGTGGATGTGGAGAAAAGGGAACATGTCTGCACTGCTGGTGGGAATGCAAACTAATATGTTCCTTTTGGAAAGATGTTTGGAAAACCCTTAGGGATCTAAAAATAGACCTGCCATTCGATCCTGCAATTCTCCACTAGGTATATATATCCAGAAGACCAAAAATCACTTTATAACAAAGATATTTGCACCAGAATGTTTATTACAGACCAATTCATAATTGCTAAGTCATAGAAGAAGCCCAAGTACCCACTGACCCATGAATGGATCAATAAATTGTGGTACATGTACACCATGGAATATTATGCAGCCTTTAAAAAGATGGAGACTTTACCTCTTCCGCCCATTCAGTGAGAGCACCCCCCTCCCCTCCCCTCTCTCCTTTCCTCATTACCCCTCCCCTAGATTGTATTGAAATCAGTTTTTCTTCTATGTGGGCAAATGTTCTCTTCTTTATGCCCAGTACTATTATACACATACACTGTGTTTCCAAACAATTCTTTCCAAAGATAAATATTGACTTCTCCTTATGAAAGTGATTACATTTATTATGTTTAATTTCCTTTTATATTAATGACTAGTGAATTCGTACCTAATTAATATTATATGAAAGTGTAACAACTTCAGTAATTCATGATGTTAAAAAAAAAATCATTTCCCCAAATGAGGCAAAAGACAGTCATGAAGTAAAGACAGTTTTAGAATAACAAGGTCACTAGAAAGTCTGAAACAACTTTTCAACTTAAAAACTTAAACTATGAGACCAATTGAGTTCCAGATATCCAAATTAAATATATATACATGTATGATCATCTTATTTCCAATCCCAAAACAAGTGAAAAACTTTTATCAGAGAAAAGATAATTAAGTCACGTGGCTACAGTTTTGTTTCTGAAAACGGTAATAATAACCCTTTAAATTTGCATGTGAAGAACCAAATAATTAGTGTAAGCAAAATATGTAAAATAGACACACAGAAATAAACGTTAGCTGCTATACTTTCACAACGAAGAGAAGGACCTGTCACACACAAAGATATTTCCATAACACATGCAGTTTCTAAAAATTTCATTAGAATTTTATGAGGCCCCATCCATTACCTTTTCATCTATCTTATTTCCTGGGGATTGTTGATGAGCAGTATTTGATATTGTCTTTTCTGCATTTCTCTGGCTAATCTGTTTATATCCATCTCGCATTTCATTTTCATACTGCTGGTATTTTAGTTTATATTTGCTTGTTGGTGCTGGCAAGTTTTCAGGTTTTACATCCTGCTCCTATAGGTAAACGAAAAGCATGTTATCCACTAGGAAAAAAATAAAAATAATTATTTTCCTTATTAACATTAACAGGTTTATCATTTACTTTAGCATTTATGCCTTAAAAAGCAGACCATTACATGTTCTAAATACAGGTGACATTTAAAACATTCGGCTGATAAGGCATCACTGACCCAATCAGAGCAGACAGAAGTGCCTGGAATGGACTCAGGCCCTGGGCACCAGTAAGCCTACACCACTCTTTCTACCTGAGGATCACTAACAGTTCTAAAACAGTTTAAAAAGAGACACACTGACTCTTCTTCTCTGGAGTTTTAGATAAGTTTTATTTGTCCTGCCCCAGAAGAACTGCATCATTAATCTTTTTTTTTTTTTTTCCAGAGTAGACGCAGGGACTGGAGATCACTAATTCTGAGACCCCTGGTTGCCATTTCTAGAATTTTGGCAATTTCTACCTTCTGGGATTCTTGTTTGTCTGCTGCATGTCCATGGAAATAAAAGATAATAAAACCACGGGATAAGAGAAATATAAATATTGACTTAAGGAGGGACAGACACTCCAAAAGGAAAACATAAAACCAGTCCAACCCCTGAAAAGTACTGAGGATACCCCAGAGGAGCAAGATGAGCCAAAGCTTCAGGGTGACAACCGTAGCCAGACACCGACTAGGGCATTCATTATTCATGCAGTTTTTCAAAATGCAACCGAGGAGAACGTGAACAGAGCCAGCTACAGGAGGAAGATGAATATAGACAGAAAAGTCCTACTTAGAATACTGGTCAGGACTACATTTGTAACATGAAATGAAACATTAGATATATTTGAAGCATAAATATGCCCCAAGGAAATGCCACTAATTATGTCTACGGTATTAAGATGTCCCAAGGAGACAATCTTACCCATAGTATCTCAGTAGCCTAAAGTATGAATCCATTTCTAAGAGACCAATCTCATAATGTGGAACTAGAAAGATCTGATCTAACATTTTGCCATATTTTAAAACTTCCTGGAATCCGTATTAGGAGATAGCTGTTCTTTACCATAAGAAGTTTTAAAATGCCCATTCCCTTGAGTGAAAAATTGTAAAACAAACTGAAATTATTTCACCAACATTATTGCCTGAGATTTGAATAAACAAAATATATAAACTTGGTAAAATATAGATATAATAAAACTTCTGAAGTAAATACTGTGCTAATAAAGCATACTGTGGTTCTAAAAGATGATCATTGGCAATAAATACTAACCAGTTCCTGTAGACGATGCTGAGTGCATGGTGTCTGACGTGGTGTGACCCAGCCAAGGGTAGACAATGAATTTGGTGGCTTAAAATGTATCTGTGCTGCACTAAGAGGAATACGTGAAAAGTCATCCTAAAAAATAAAATGTAATAATGCTTATTATATGCTATATGTGAGATTGTGTCTGAATGCTCATCATATTTAGTAGTAAGTAAAAATTACCTCATCATCAGAGTCAACAAGACTTCCCAAATCAAGTCGTGGAACCCTGAAAGAAATAATTCATGCATCCCACAACTTTAAAATGAGATTTTAAGAATAGCAAATCATATATGTTACATTCTATATCAAAAGGTACACGGAAGCCAATGGTGTGCTGATTCCTACTGACCTGTGATAGGCTTTTGTTAAACGTTCGGTAATTTTTCAAGCTGGTTGCTAAATATAGACATCATTAAAAATAAAATTATACAAAGGTATCAATAAATTATGTTAAAAACAAAAGGCCAGGTGTGGTGGCTCATGCCTGTAATCCTAGCACTCTAGGAGGCCTAGGAGGTGGACTGCTGGAGTTTAGGAGCTCCAAAGCAGCCTTAGCAAGAGTGAGAGCCTGTCTGTATTAAAAATAGAAAAAACTAGCCAGGCATGTGGCAGGCATCTGTAGTCCCAGCTACTCAGGAGGCTGAGGCAAGAGGATTGCTTGAGCCCAAAAGTTTGAGGTTGCTGTGAGCTATAAATGACACTGTGGCACTCTACCCAAGGTGATAGAGTAAGACTATCTCCAAAAAAAAAAAAAAAAAGTGATAAATACTCAAAATTCATTACTTCCTAATGATTAAGTTTATTTACATCTATCGTATCTGTATGGTGGTATAATAGTGTACATTCCTTTCCAACTTCATGCTCAATGATATTACAAAGATAACTTCAAATCTGCCATAGTGAGATTATTTACATTGAAATTAGCAAATGGTGTGAATCAGAGCTTGATTTATCATTGGGTTGATTTCTGAAACTTGCAAAAGTGGTGGAAAAAACATTAATAACAGGGGTTAAACTTACAAGTGTGCTATGGCTATAGCTATCACACAGTCAACAGCGTCAAAATGAACTGGCAAAATAATTGTTTTGGTACTCAAAACTAGTATTTGTTTCAGTAAAGAAAACATTCACATCACTTTGCAGTAAATGGAAATATCAACCAGCATTCATGTTGGAACTACCTGGTTCATCAGCTACAGCCATAGGTTAGGCTAGAGGTATACAGTTCTGCAAAAAACAAAGGTAGCATTCTAGGACAATCTGTTGGCTTTATGGAATTTACATTAATGGGTTTATAACAACATTAGTATTTATAAATTATTTACTATAATTGTTTTATCACTCAAAGTTATAACCAATGTAATGCAAACTTCAATTCATTTATAATGGACAAGTAAAATTTATAATTAGGTTATAATACACTTTCAGAAAACTAGTTGTTAAACATTTTCCAGCACACAATTGACACAGCCATTGTTACACTCTACTCTTTATGTCTAGATGAAAATACAGGTATCTATTACACAGAACCACATAAAATTGTTGGTGTTTGTTAATTTTTAGTCTCTAGAAATGTCAGTGCTGTGTGGTTCAGCCTAGTAAATTACTGAGTTTATAATTTTTATTTTCCAAGAAATCCTATAATCTAAAATATTTGGAAGAATATAAAAATCCTATCATTCCAAATCTTAAAAGACAAAAATAATATAAGATGTGAAACATAAATTAATGTTTTCTAGAACAAAAAATAAAATAATTTTAATAAGATTGCAAAATTGCCATATTCCTCTAAATTAAAGCACAGAGTCATCATTAAATTCATTTGGCTAAACCATTACAAAAGGGAAAACATTTAAAATGTTTTGTTAATAAATACATTTAGTTAAATTTGGTAAATCAAAAAAAAAATTGTAACTTTTCCAGGGAAATATAAAAATAACGTTCCAGAAAATATAAAACAAAGAAAATATTATTTATCACAAAAGCTAGTTTAATTTTGCCATAGTAATTTTCAGGCCATCCATATGCATATAGACTTCTGTGACATACAATCATAGCTTCATGTATAATTTTGTTTCCTTATTTAACTTGTCAGTGTATTATAAATAGCCCATTAAACAGTTCAAATGTGATGAGAGGTGACTTACACTGGTGGGTGGGAATTATGGATTGCCCATGATTCAGAAGTCCACTCCTGCTTTAATGTAAAAAATAAATAAATAAATAAATAAAAAGAATCAGTATAAATATACCTTACCCTTTTAGAGATGAGCAATGAGTGAATAAATGCAGTAAAGCTAAAATTTTTCTCAGTAAAATCTATGTAAGAAATACTTATGAAGCCCCTTCTTCTGTGCTTGAGACACAAATAAAAAGGTAAGCCAGACAGACAATCCCTGCCCACCTAGCACTCTGCTGGGGAAGGCATTCTCTCAAATAAACAATAGTGGAAATAAGTCTTTGACAGAGCAACTTTATAGCACGTGTGCCCTGCCTACTCTAGGGAATTTAGGAATCTTTTCAGGAAAAAAAAAAAAAAAAGAAAAAGGCAACCTTTAAAGGAAGTTCTAAATGATGTGGAGGAGTTATTAGGTAGAAAAGGGAAGAGAGAAAATTGCTTCAGCCAGGAAACAACCTGTTTTCCACAGGCCCACAGGCCCACAGGCAAGAGTTAGCACTTAGAAGAGGGTGAAATCCAGAGTATGAGTAGATAAGGCCCAAACTGCTACAATCTAATAAAAGTTAAGGAATTTGAACCTTGTCTTAAAGATACTGAGAAGACACCAGGGCTTCAAGCGAGGAAGTGACATATATATACACACATACATATGTATGTGTACATATACATATACATGTGTGTGTGTGTGTGTGTGTGTGTGTGTATGGAGGGTGCCAAAAAATTCAATACGTTTTAAGAAAGGAGAAATTAAAATTATTAAACTTATAACATTCAAGTGACATTTGACTTCTGCAATTACAAGAGGCACTCAGGGTGACTTGTATTCATCTTTTTTGTTATGGATATATATTGAATATTCCAATGCAAATACCATTTTTTCCCTTCTTAAAAGGAGTGTACCTTTGTTGACACCCTCTGTATATGTTTCTGTGTTTGTAAATGTTCTATCTGATTGCCAAAAAAAATATGCAAAGACATGAAAATCACAGCAACTTTAGCCATTATGGAATAAATGATATGTGTGTGTCTCAAGAAAAATTTAAATTAATAAAGCCAGGAAATCATTCATCAGCACTTAAACCTTACTTCTTAAATGTTAGTGAATATAAATTGCTTTTGTCATATTGACAGCAAGCACAGAAATTACATTCCAGACTGAGCTTCATCACGCTAATTGACCATATCACTGAGAGAATACAAATTCAACACAGCATTAACTTTAATATGCCATTGTCTTAAATGCTTTCTAATAAATAGTTAAAAGGTGGAAATGATAAAACTAAACACTAATCATTTAAATAGAAAAAATATCCATATGATGCAGATTAAAAGAGCAAAATGATGTGTGTTCAGCACACATCAAAGATTTTCTTTATTCTATTTGTCAAGTCATGACCTCAGCATGTCATGACATCATCTAACTTCAGGGAATAAAAACAGAAACTTTAGAAAGCTAAATAGGGTATAGCTGTAGTTGCCATAATCACAATTATTATTCCTCAGAAAATGTTTTAGTAGCTACAGATAGTCTTCTAAAGTCACAAGCATAATATTAGAATAGCAGTTACCTTTCTCATCTAGTTCCAATAGGATTCTACTCTACAATTCAGAATAAAGATAATTTATAGCTTATACATTCCTAAGCCAGGAATCAGCAAACCTAAGGCTCACAGTCCTGTTTCTGCAAACCGTCGCCCTCACTTGTTTACAAACTGTCTATGGCTGTGTTCACATTACAACAGTGAAGTTGAAAAGCTGCAACAGAAACCACACAATGCATGAATACTCATCAAAAATATTTACTCACATGGCCCTTTATGGGAAAAGTTGGACATTTTCTCATACTGTCTTTTTCATCTTTTATTATAAGTTATTTCAATGTTATTCCTTAAAATTATCACTTTATGTCTATACCATACTTCATTCTAGGGGTTGTGCAACAATTTATCTTGTGTTTTTCAATTGCTGCATATCTTTCAATTTTTTGGCTATTTTTTAAAAAGCATTTCAAAAATACCTTTTTTATTTATTTTTTTCTACATTTTGGATAATTTAGTACATATTATCAGGTCTGAGATTGCCTGGATCAAATAACTGAAAAAAGAATATAGTTCAATACACACTATCAATCATGTTTCAAATCATGTACCAATTTACAATGTATCATCGCTAGTTCCAAGTGAATGATACTTTTAATATTACCTTTTACCTCAAATTTGACATAAAGTATATCATTATGTTAACTTGCATTTCCTTGATAATCAGAGAGGCTGAACAACTTTTTATGTTCTCATCTCCTACATGTATTTATCTATTGCTAGCATTTGTAATGATGGTATTTTTAGCATTAATAAGTCTCATTTTTTTAAACAGAGTTTATGTCTCATTTCTAGCTCATTTTACACCACTTGAGAAATAGCATCTAGTAATTTGGTATTTTGACACTTTGTGGAGAGAGTCTAAGAGACCATAATCTGGACAGCTGGAACAAATTTTTCCTTCAGGAGCAAGCTCTAATAAGCATACTTAACTCTACCACTAACTGAACCTTCCTAGTAGAGAGAAAAAGGCACCAGGCACTTAAAGGCACTTAAAGGTAGGTAATATTTGAGCAGAACAAGGTCACTATAGCAGTTATTATGTTAAGAACCAGGAAAATACTGAAACTTCAATATTATGGTAACCAAACAATCGGGCAGAAATGTTGTAATACTGTGCTTGATATTTTGGGTAACAATGAGGGCTTCTTTGACTCAAATTACCAAGGAATTCAGATTTAACTCATCCCACAAGAGACCATAAGAACCTCAAAGCATTAACTCCTTCACATGAGAAAGATGGTTCAACACAAACTAAGGAGCACAGGTCTTAAAGTCAAAACTGGAGTTCAAAATCTGGCAAAATGCTTCATCTCCAAGAGCCTTAATTCTTTCATACCTAAAAACAGGTGAGTCATAGTACCTAAATCAAAGGTATGCTGTCAGAATTAAGTGACATGAGTTGTTTAAACATTTATCATGATCACTGGCAAGCAGTAGGTATTCCAGTATTTAAAAACAATAAAAACAGCAAGAAGATACATATCACTTTTATATACTTCCAAATTAAATTTGATATTAAATACTTACCCAATTCTGTGGTGGGAAAAGTAAGTTTAAACATGCCCTTAATTAATTAATGAAATACCCAACAGTGAATTATGAAGGTTGAAAAAAATACATAAAAATCCTAATACTAAAAACCAAGATTCTCTTTCCATCTGGCTAACACAAAATGTAATATTGGCTTTCCAAAATAATTTAATTTTGGTTTAAATATAAAAATAGCAAGTTAAATTATCCATACTTGATGCCCTCTCCACCTTCTTTGCCTGTCAAAATTCTGTACATTCTTCCAAAGAATACAGATGTCATTCCTCACCGAAGGCTTCTCTAACCCTACATTTAACCATTCCTTCTTTGAATATCCATATATTTTGTACCTATTTCTGTAGTTGAATTTAACACTGTTGGAATTATAAATCTTGCCTACAAGACTAGAGCCTCCTTGAGAGAAATCTTCTCATTTATTGCTGGGTCTTTTACATTTAGCCTTGTGCCAAGCACATTGGTATGTACAAAATAATTAAATTCAAAAGAACCCATTTAAATGGGATTCCATCTTAAATAAACACAATGGCTAGGGTACAGTGATTCATATCTGTAATCTCAGCGCTTTGGGAGGCTGAAGCAGGAAGATCACATGAGCTCAGGTGCTTAAGGTTACAGTGACTTGTGATTACACCATTGCCTCCAGCCTGAGTGACAGAGCAAAACCCTGTCTCTAAAAAATAAATAAATAAAGTTTAAAAGTAAACATAAAATACACTTTAAAGGAAGTTTGGTTTATGATCTTTCAAACTTCCTCTGACTATCAACCATCAAAATTATTTTCAAATTTTTAATAATATCAAATATTTATGCTTCACATTATATATATTAAAAAAAGCAGGGCCAGGTGCAGTGGCTTATACCTGTAATCCTGGCACTATGGGAGGCCAAGGTGGGTGGAGCTCAGGAGTTTGAGACCAGCCTGAGCAAGAGCAAGACCACATCTCTAAAAATAGCGGGGTGTTGTGGTGGGCACTTGAGCCCAAAAGTTTGAGGTTGCTATCAGCTGTGATGCCATGCCACTCTCCTGAGTGCCACACAATGAGACTCCATCTCAAAAAAAAAAAAAAAAAAAGCAGGATACGAAATTATATATGCAGTTTACATTGGGGTACCTACTATGTAAATCCCCTAAAATGTTAAACATTGCTATTTTCTTCTTTCTCTATTTTTCTCTTTTTATATTTTATGTAGATGTATAGATAATTTTTCAAATAACACTAATAAGACAATAAGTTTTTTAAAAAATAAAACTAACTCAGATGGTGCCTGTGGCTCAAAGGAGTAGGGTGCTGGCCCCATATACCAGAGGTGGCAGGTTCAAACCAGGCCCCAGCCAAAAAATAAATAAATAAATAAGTAATAAAACTAACTCAAGCAGTGGCAAATTTTCACATAATTATTATCTTCAATTTTGCTAGTTCCATTCTTCAAATCTTAAATGTTTATCCTAAGAATTTGTTTTAGTCATCATAGAAAAAGACATAACGAAAGCATCAGAAAATAATTGAATGAATCATCCTGAAACAGGGAAATGATATTGCTCACATACTTGGAGAGGCTTCTTTCCTCCAGAGAATGGTGGAATTTGGCTCCTAGAAGCAGCAGCAACTCCTTTACTCACTAAATCCATTCACATCCGTGCTATCAGGCAGTCTACTTCGAAAAAAGCAAAATAAATATAAAGTAATTCTTAACCTCATTTTAAATAAGCCATACAAATGACATAATAATATACCACATGGAAAGCAATCATCTGGTTAATCGCTTTTATTTCTTTCACCAGAATCAGCTATTTGTAAGGCAGTTAAATTATGCCCTGTGGGTGTCTAATCACACGGCCCTAAAGAAATCCACATCTTAATCCTTGGACCCTGTGAATATGTTACCTTACATAGAAAAGAGTCCTTTTCAGGTGCGATTAAGAATTTAATTTAAACCTTTTTATATGAAAGCTATAACC
>NW_003852402.1:42237643-42238471 GCF_000181295.1 Otolemur garnettii | reverse complement strand
ACTCAGTAAGAATCTCAATTTAAGAAAAAAAAAAAAAAAAAGAATTTTGAGATGGAGAAATTATCCTGGATTATCTAGTGAACTCAAAGTAGTAATCATCACGGTCCTTATAAGAGGTAGGCGCGACAGTCTGAATGAGACAGAGAAGAGGTAAGAAGGAAGCAGGGGTCAGAGAGCAGCAGAGATGCTACCCACACAGCTGGCTCTGCAGATGGAGGAAGAGACCGTGAGCAGCCTCCACAAGGCCGAGAGGCAAACAATGAATTCTCCCCTGGAGCCTCCAGAAGGAATCACCCCTGCTGACAGCTGAATTTTAGCTCCTGAAGACTACTGATTCTGACCTCCAGAACTGTAAAAGAACAAATTTATGCTGTTTTAAACTGCTAAGTTCATGATAATATTTTAGCAGCAAAAAGAAACTAATGCATGTCCCTCTTCTCCCCCACATCCTAACTTTTATTGGTTTTGGTTTTGCCATAGGAAGCTGATGAAAATATTTTTGAGAAAAGTGTTCTTTATTCGATGCAAAGAATAAAATAGAGTGAAAAGTTTAAGTAGTAACTAAGTGCTGATTGGTAAAAATGCTTGCAAGAGAATGTTGAGGATAATAAGCTTAAAATATTTACAAAATACAGATCAGATGAATATCTGATATTAAAATGTTGTATATTTTATAATTCATCCTTATAGTACCAAAGATAATTTTTTAATTATTTCTACTTTCTTTTTCTATAACCTTGAGTTTATTTAATCATAAATTATTTTTAAGTTTTTTAAACATAGCATGTCATAGTGCCAGCTATTCATGTTATAAACATAGCATGTCAT
>NW_003852402.1:42216785-42237244 GCF_000181295.1 Otolemur garnettii | reverse complement strand
TTAAGCTTAAGAATTTCATCTCTCTGAGGCAATGTTTCTAATATGTAAAGTGAATTTAATGTCAGCACTTTTCTTATCCTGCTGAAATAATGTAACAACCAACAAATGGTAGTCATCGTCATTATTAAAAGGTATTTTTATTTCATTCCCCCCAATGAAAACTTTTTACCTGAAAGATACCCCAGTTCCTTACTAATTGATGTACAGAGTGTTTCTTCATTTCATCTGCAGACCACCCCTCCCCTCAAACTCTTGCCTTCAGTCTGGAATTCAACTCTAAGAATCAAGAAGAGAAGTGAACCAACTAACAGTAGACCTAGTCTGAAAATATTACATATCATGATATTTGAAAATACTACTATAGTTCCATAAACAGCTGTCTTTTCAGAGCCATTTTTCATAAGGAAATAACTGTTTTGAAAGTTGCTACCGGTTTGTTTGGGGATTTGTTTGTTTTGGAGATTGGGTTGTTATTTGATTAATCGTAGGAGTTACTATGTTTGCCACGATAATTACAGGTAATGAACCCAAGCTGAGATAGGTATGTTGAGCAATTATTACAGTGATTTTCCCCACATATCAGCCTCTCAATTATTTACAGCTTAGCAATGATTGCAGCCATTTCAAAATCACCCTACTTTACTTTAGGTCACAATAATTCATTTGCAAATAATAAAATGGCAAAAGTTAAATCCTCAAATGTCCTGGTTCTCCTGGCCCCTGTACTTTCCCAGTCATGACAGCCATCACTCTTCACTGTAATTAGCTTTTCATTTCTCTAATAAATGACCAAGACCAAAATGGATGGTATCTCCTGCCCTTAATATAGCATAGTTACTTAATAAATATTTATTTTGTCAACAAATAAATTAATGCATAGCCAAATGCATGTGTACGTTTTAGCATATTCTTAGTTTCACTTCCCTGTACGTAATGACATGATAATAAGGCCAACATTTAATTCCCTTTTCAAACAATTAGATAAGGTGTTTGAAGCACTGAACGATAGTCGTCAGTCTTTAATACAAGACTGTAACCTTACTAAGGCCAGGACTACTGGCTTTACTCACTATATCTCTCAGGACTCACAAAACCTAAAAAAGACTAAGGACTTCATAAATATTTGTTAAAGAAATGAATGCAGTCAATTCAGATGTAAGTTAATTCAGAATTTTTAGTAGAAAAATGCTTTATGCAGATATAGTAAGATTATTCAAAAGACAATGCCATCATATATGGAACACTAAAGGATTTATAGAATTAAAGCAGTCAGGCCACGGACACCCTACTTAGAAAATCTTAGGAGTTGGGCAGTGCTTCAGAAATAAAACAGCCCAGACTTCTGATTTTAAAGCTGAGCAAGCTGAGATCCAGAAAAGTGAATTTCACTTGGCCAAACTGCTTGCCAATTATTGCAGAACCTGAGTTCATAGACAGTTTTTAGACTTTCTTCCGGTATACTGTATCCTCACTGGAACAGCGGGTAGAAAAATCAGAGGGTAACTAATTAGCTGCAGAGGCCAATGAATACTAGAAACCTAAACCTGGTGCGCAAGAATCAGCATTCCAAAGAAACGGCTGTAGGCCAGTCTTTGGAACACATGCCCAGGGCTGCCCTTGTCCTAAAGCACTGAATATCCATTTGGAATATGTTGGGAGTTGGGGGTGGCAGGAGGAGCAATGAACACTTCTAAATGGCTTGTGTCCCCACTCAAACTGCTGCAAGTCATGAGATGTCATTGCATTAATAAATTATTGTCAGCTGACATCTTAGTGCTACCAAAGAGAATGGAGTCTGCTTCCCTCTTCCCCCATTTTTTAAGAATGATTATTTCCCACTGCAATTATCATCATTTCTCTCAATGCATGATATTAGTAGCTATTAATATTACTTATACCAAGTCAGAATATAACAGAAAGCACAGAATAAACTGATCTAATCCAACTCAGAAAACAAGAGAGAAGGAAAGAGATACAATTTAGTATTTAAGCTCCATGAGGGCAGCGACCAAGTCTACTGTGGATCCCAGGTGATCAGACGCAGGTCTCTGAACTGAATTTGAGGTCATTCCTAATTTTAAACAAAGCAGAGTAACCCTCCTCGCTCTCCTATCCGTTCCCCCCAAATTATACTTCAGAGCACCCACGATGTACCAAAAGGAAAGAATTTCCTACTCCCTTCTTATTATCTGGTATTTCCCCAAGGTGAGGGACACAGTGGGCAGCCAAAGGAAAGGACCTAACAAGCTGTGCAAGTTTATAGGAGGGCGCTGCCACCAGAACCTCCACAGGACAGGCTGGAGGACCATTCCGAAAAGGTCTGGACAGTCCCGGCTGCGTCTGCAAGTTGCCTGGCAACAGGCTTCTCTCCTCGCTCTTTCTCGTTTCTCGAGGGAAAAAAGGTCGTCTGACCAAGTCCCTTGCTCCTTTCACTCCACCTACCGCCTCCCCCTCCCCCTCATTGTGTCCCCCGTTCCTTCGCGTGGACGCTCAACACCCTCAGACTTACTTGCTGGAAAACCCCCAAACCGCGACACTTCTGCGCAGCCAGAGGCTCCTGGGTGCGGCTTCATGGCGCCCCTAAAGCGCGGCGCGGAGCTGGAGCGAACTCACTCATCTGTGCTTCTGGGGCGCGGGGAGAAGGACAAAGCCCGGCCCGGATCCACGAAGGATTGAATCCTATTTAATATTCCACAGAACACCTATCCCTATCTGATGCCCAGGGCTCGGACTGATATTTTGAGAGGGATAAAAATTTAAGAATATTCTGTAATATCCTCTTCAAGGAGCATGCACTTATTTAAAAACACAAAACTTAGTATATGAAATATATAGTTATAACTTTAAATATGTGTGAATATATTACATACAGATGATTTCATACATAATTACATATAATACGTGTGTGCATGTATATATGTGCATAGAATTATAATTGAAAATGATATAATGCAGAAGACAGGCCTAGAAATCAGGAAATTTCCCTTTTATTCTTCACTCTGGCAATTTATTTGGCACACACTGTCTTTGGGTAACATCTCCTCATCCGTAAAGAAGAAGAAATGGTTTGAAATATTTCTGAGGATATACACCCCTTCCTCACATACTAACTTTCCTAAATTACACAGGTGTCAGATACCCAAATAGAAGTTAGATCCTATGAAGCCTAATCCAGTTCTCTTCCCACATAATCGTATTGTTTTTCTAGTTTGCAGTAACTTTTCAAAATTAGTTCTCTGGAAAATACGTTAGTCCATTTTGCATTGCTATAAAGGGATAACTGAGGCTGGGTAATACACAGAAAAAAGAGGCTAATTTGGCTCAGGGCTTTGCATGCTGATCAAGAAGCACGGGACCATGGCACCAGCATCTGGTTCTGGCACCGGCTTCGACAAGTTTCTAATCAAGGTGGACGGTGAAGGCGTAGGCTCCTCCCACCCACAGGCAGAGCAGGAGCAAAGGAGGAAGTAGGTGGTGCCACGCACTTTTTAAAAAGCTGCTCTCTTGCTGAAATAATGAAGGGAGAACTCACTCATTATCTCAGAGAGATCACCAAGCCACTCAAGAAAGATCTGACCCTCCCCACACACCTGCCACCAGGCCCCACCTCCAAAACTCGGGATCAAATTTCAACATGAGGTTTGGAAAAGCCAAACATACAAACAATATCAAAATGTATCAAAATGTGTAGACTGGATCTGGTTTGGGAATTGAAATACAAGCACATTTTTAAAGTATAAAAATAGTGGATTCAATTGGTATATTGTAATCACTCTATTTCTCCATTTTACTTTATAAAATGCATCCACACATAGAGAGAAAAACAAATGTAGAGTGTGTGTGTGTTTGTGGGGACGGGGGAAGCACACAATAGTAAATAAAAAACTAAACTTTAACTGTTAAAAATTTATCAGTGACTGTAAAAAAAAAATCTGGTGACAGATTAACCTTGGCCATTCCATAAATAGATATACAAGATAATAACATTAGGACATGTCCTTGTCTATTCCTGATACTTAGCCTTTGTATACTAAATTGTTTCAGTGTTCTGAATATAACTGTCTAAGCCATTGGGACCATGATCCAAAAAAATACACTTATTCAATTCAGGCATTTTGTTAAAACATCTGTTTAAGAGTAATAATTGTGTGTTCACTGTATGTATAATAATTTTTTGCTAATTTTAAATTCATTATGAAATTTCTGTCCTTGTTAGAACCAGTTAATTTCTTTATACACTAAATAAATCTACATTAGCTAGATGTTTAACTTTCATTACTTTGCAGATCCAAAACGTTGTACTTGAAGCTCAACTTTTACTTTAAGTTTTCATTTACTTTTTCATTCATTCATGTATTCAATAAACATCCACTGAACACCTACTATCTGCCAATATACCCAATGTTAGGAAAGATAAAACTTACAAACTGACCCAGTATTGCTTTTTAAGTTATTGAATGAAAAATATTTATTTATTTTTACACAAGCAAGATTATTTTATTAATATTAATATTGCAGATGAGATTCTGTGCATATTTAGTATTTCATATTGATGTAATTTTCTTATTTCAAATTGATATGTAAAGTTTAGATTACATTGTTTTCAATTCTAAGGTAAGGTTCAAGTTGTAGTTGAGTCCTTCACCCAGGAGTTGTACCGAAACACTCTCACATTGTGCATATTAGGTGAGATCCTGCCACTCGCCCTCCCTCCTCCCTCAAAAATATGTATTGAGCCTCTTGCATATATGTATGTAACAGGTAAGATGTAGTTTCTGCTCTCAAGAGGCTTATAATTGTATGCAATTTTATTAGAAAATTAAAGAGCATTCATTTTTTATTCATTCATTCAATAGATTTTATTGAGGGTCTACAAGTTTAGTACCTGTTCAAGGTGCATGCTGATGTAGAGTGATCAAGGAAGATTGCAATGAAGGGAGTTGTGCAAGAGCATCGCACGGGAAATGAACAGCAAGTACAGAAGGGCTGAGACGAGAGCATCCTTGTTAAACAGACAGATGCAGCTGAAGCAGAGTGAGGTAAGAGAGAAAGCAAGGAAGGAGCCAGAGAGCTAGGCATGGTTAGATTATGTAGTGCCTTGTGGGCCATACTCAGGACTTCACATTTCATATTGTGACTCCCACAATCAAGTGAGCCAATTCCTTAAAATCTCTATCTCCCTACCCCCATATATATCTATTTCTTTCTGTATATGTATATATCCCTTCAAGTACTTCTATGTAGAGACATATATACATGTGGTATATATACATGTACATAAGTCTATGTCTGTATGTACATTGGGGTATGGAATATCAGAAGCTAGTTTGAGCTGTGTGTGAGGTACTAAAGTAGCACACACAGCTTTTCCTAGGAAAATTTCCATTAAGATACTGGATTTGCCCCATTTTATAATCTAATTTTCTGCTTTTTATTAAAAAATGTTAACAGTTTTGCAAAATGTTTGTTTGTTTTCTTTTTAGTAGCAAGGTCAATTGACATGACAGAGTGTTTTGTAGATGTAAATATATGTTCACTTGAATTAAATGGCACTGTGTAAAAACACAAATGATTAACTGAAGTTACTTATTTGAACCTCAGAAATGCTGAAAAATGTCATTTAATATCATGGGAAAAAAGTGCTGGTTTCTTATTGAATAACAATATAACTGATATAATGGATTAAGTCAAATGAAGTTGATTTCTAGTGCAAGGTAGATCAAGTACGCAGTCGAATGTACCCTGTCTTCATCTTTAGCATATCATCCAAACTAACAAAAAGGAAGCTTTGGTCAAGAGGATCTGCTTTTTCCTTTTAGAGGATCTATTTTTACCTTCCAAGGTATTCAGTCTCTTTCAGATGAAAAAATAGCAGCAAATTGTTAAATGTTTAACCAGTTAATAATTTTAGTGCATAGCATGTAACTTAGTATATGATTTACCTATTCTTTTTTTTTTTTTATTTAACTATTCTTATCTTTTTCCAACCTCTGAGGAAAGGGGCAATATGGTGCTGCCATTTACTTAAAATATATATAAAATGTATTAAGAATAGCTACACACAGAAGTTGGCTCTATGCAACTAATCTGTAGTGCTTTGCACAGGCCTGCCCCATCGTTAACGGCTGTTCCTGTTCCTTACCTAACCCTGTGTCACCCGTGTGTTGCAATCTGGATTACCCTCCAGGCACCCTCTGCCTTAACTACAGATTGGATCCGAGAAAACGGTTTGGACGGTTCAAACTCCCTGCACCAGAGGGCGACTAAGGGTTTTCCCCTGTAGCCGAGGGCTTTGTAGCCCCTGGCAGCCCTGCCCCCCCTAGGCCCAGCTCTCCCAGGCTGGTCTCCAGTCCGCGCTGGAGGGCAGCACCAGGGCAGGCGTGCACCCAGAGGCCCAGGGCAGCCGTTACTGGTTACTCCGTCAGGGAATCCTGGGCATCCTCCCGTGGCTGTCAAGATGGAATTTAGTTGCTTATGGACCTTAGGTCTGTTTCTGATGGCCAGTAAATCTTCCGCACTCCCATCCATCACAGACACCACATTTATAAACGAGTGTGTGGATGCCCACAACAGCTTGAGGCGCCAAGTCAGCCCTCCTGCGGCCGACATGAAATTCATGGTGAGAAAGAACGGGCTGGGTTCTTCCAGGTCAGGTTCATCCTGAAGTATTTGGGCGATATATTCCGCAGATTTATTGTAGTTTACTTAGTTTGGACTTTATACATGCAGTGGGTTTTTGTTGTTGTTGTTGTTGTCGTCGTTGTTTTTGGGGTTTTTTTTTTTTTTGGTTTTTTTTTTTGAGACAGACTCTGTCACCTGTCCAGAGTGCCAGGTCAGCCTAGCTCACAGCAATCTCAAATTCCTGGACTCAATGATCCTCCTGCCTCAGCCTTCCAAATAGCGGAGACAACAGGCACCTGCCACAATGCCCCCCTAATTTTTCTATTTTCAATAGAGGTTCTATTTCACTCTTGCTCAGGCTGCTCTCTAACTCCTGCTCTCTAACTCCTGAGCTGGAGAGATCCTCCTGCCTTGGCCTCCCGGAGTGCTGGAATTATAGGAGTGAGCCACAGCACAAGCCTATCCATGCAGGGGGGTGTTTTTGTTTGTTTTTTGCAGTTTTTGGCCAGGGCTGGGTTTGAACCCACCACCTCCGGCATATGGGGCCAGCACCCTACCCTTTTGAGCCACAGGCGCCTCCCATTTTGTTGGTTTGTTTACAGAAATCACCCTCTGAGCTGTCTGGAGGAAAATCTGAAGCTGCTCCTTGACTAGGACTTAGTCTCTTGGCCAGGGGTCAAGGCAGGTGTGGTATGGAAGGGGCTGTGTTTGGAAGTTACTTGGTTTTCACCTCTAAGGTATTTTATGTAATTCACCCTGGTTTTTTGTTTTGCCCCACTTTTTAGCGGGTACTACTCATCCCATACAACCAAAATACTTGATAGAAAAGAAGTAGCACAGGGATGGAGATCCTCTTATTTGCATACCTATTTTTAAATCATATGAACCCAAGGAAAAAACTACCATGTATAATTTTCATTTGAAAAAAAAATAGCTCTAAGGATGCAAATAAGGAAATCAGCACTTGAACAATACCAGATGGTCACGCTCATAAAATGTAATAACTCTGAAATTTAATTCTAAAAACATTGAACTGGTTGTATCTTTTGTAGACCTCCATCATATAGTCAGTAAGACATAAGTAAGTACTCCATTAAAAGTCTAAAGATGAAGAACATTGGATTACTAAAATAATCTGCAGAAATTACCAGTTTTTAACAACTTCTGAGTGAATTGGACTTCTGGATATTTCCCTTGCATTAGAACTTTTTCTTGCTTGTAAATGTGATATTATGAACAAAAGTGTTGATATTAGTCTATTTTATATATTAGGTAGCTATAGATACATCGTAATTAATGTCTATTCCAGTTTTTGTCCTTTCTATCCAACAGAAAAAAAAATGGAAGTAATTATAAAATTACAACTCAGGCACTAAAATAAGTTCAAAATAGCACAGGAAGTGTATGGGAAAATGATACTTTGAGAGGGAGGTAGTTTCAAAAAGGTTTGATAAGTAAAACAAAAATAAACTGATATCTTTAATGCAGAATGTTAAAATATTTAAATATATAATGACTAACTTATAAATGCTAGTATTAATAGTGATATCAGTTATATCTCTTAAAAGAAGTTCATTATATATAGTATGATAAAAAGAGTAAATGTGGGATTAAATATACATGTTCTTCATATTTCTTTCATAACATCGACTATTTAAAATAAACGTAATACCAATGTATTTTGGAGTTTATAATGATGAAGAAGCAAAAGGCAGTATAGCCAAAGCACAAAGAATGAAGTGGAGGTAAATAGAAGTATTCTGTTAAAGGTTCCTTACACTCCTTGTTAACAGTTACCATAATATTTCCAGGTAGACCATGACAAGTTAATTATGAATATTTTCACGTCTAGAGTAAGCGTGCCCAACCACAGTCCACATGTAGCCCAGGATGGCTATGAATGCAGCCCAACTCAAAATCATAAACTTAATTAAAACATTATGAGATTTTTTTGTGATTGTTTTGGTGGAACTTGATTGCACAGTTCTCAGATGTGAACTTTGTAGATGACAATGTCATGTCACAATGTTATGTAAGGTAAACATATGTATGTTCCTGTTATGGTACACATACGTGGCTTCAGTTTTACCACAGTGGGCAGCTTTCTTGTGTTACCTTCCAAGCCAATCAGTGAAGCCATCAGACATTGTATGTGTTGGCAGTCACACAGCAAGGCAGAGATTATCAATAGTATTTTAACCTACCATTGCAACGTTAGGCATTTAATATTATTTAGACATAAGGTAAGTATTCTTATTTGGTTATTAAGGGTATTTACATGCTTTGGTGGTGGTTCATACGCCTGTAGCACTTAGTCCCTTATCTATCATTATATTTTAACCCTAGCAAGGCCTTCTACAATGTCTCAAAAGAAAATAGACCCCCCAAAAAGAAAAATGACAAATGAAGGAAGATTGTTCAATGAAAAGTGGACAGAGAACTACTTTTTTGTTAAGGCAAATAAATAGTAAGGCACTCTGCTTAATCTAAAGGATTTTTGTGCAAGCCACATACAGAAGGATGAAACTGGATGCCATCCATTAACTCAAGATGGACCGAAGAATTAAATGTAAGACCTGAAACCATAAAAGTCTTAGGAAATAACCTAGGAAAAACACTTGTTTTCGCAAAATCTGACCCCACAGGTAAGCAAAAAATTCCTCACATAATCTGCATGTGCCGACAGGCCACACGTTGGACTAGAACTGAAAAAAAAAAAAAAAAAAGACTAACTGTGAACATTATAAATACCAAAAGAAAACTATATTTTATTAAAATAACAAATCTAAGTGAAGTGTAATTGATTACAGTTATTATAGTAATTTAATGTAAATAAATACGCACAATTAAATTTAAATTATTTTTATCTTTCAGGGCTGGGACAAAAATTTAGCAAAGACAGCAAGTGCATGGGCACACAAGTGCAAAATAGCACATAATGACTGTTTAGACGTAGCAAATGGATGTCACGCAGGTTTTGCATTTGTCGGAGAAAATTTATGGACAGGTGGAGAAGGCGGTTTTTCACCACACGTTGCCGTTAATAGTTGGTACAATGAAACTGCATTTTATAATTTTGAGACTCTGTCATGTTCCAAAGTTTGTGGACATTATACACAGGTAAATCTTTGATATCTTATGAATTGGTTCTTATTTGTGCTCACTTCCATCACAAGACAAATTTTTTTTGGTATTTTCTTCTGAGTTTCCTTTTAGTCTCAAAAAAGTTCATCTTTATTTAGGAGATATTTTTACCAGGAATAGAATTCTATATAGTGAGTTTGTTTTTCTGAACATGAAAAGCTTTCTCCACTGTCATCTTACTTGCATTGCTTCCAACAAAAAGTATTTTATTCTGTAACCGTATTATTTAATCCTTCGTATGAAAAGTGTCTTTTTTTTAACTTACTGCTTTAAATATTTTCCTTTACCATAGATCTGGAGGAATTTGATAACAATTTACCATATAGTTTTCTTCCTGGCGTTCTTGGAGTTCTAATTCTGTAATTAAGCCAAATTCACTATTGTTTCTCGAAATAGTTCTTTCTTTTTTTTTCTATTTTTTCTTCCTGGAGTCTAGTCACCTATGCAAAAAGCCACTTGAAGTTGTTCCACAGTTAATTGATACTCTTGACTCTACGTCTTGAATTTTTTCTCTATGTGATTAATTTCAGGTACATTTATTGCTATGCCCTTAAGTTCACTCTTCTTCTATAATATTTATTGATTTGTGGGTTTTGTAAATTATCTTCAATGAATGTACCTAGTATGCTTGATCTTTTGTCTTGCTTTTTAAGCATATAGAATACAGTTATAATGATTATTTTAATATTTTAAGCATCAGCGGCAGCTCTGGATTAGTTTTAATGGATTGATTTTTTACTTCATTATGAATCAAATTTTTCTGCCTTTTATCGTGTTGAGTAAATTTTATTATACTCCCAACATTGTAACTCTTGTCTTTTTGAGTGCTAGATTTATTTGTGTACCTATAAATATACTTGATTTGTCTTCTGGGGGATAGTTAAGTTACCCGAAATTTATTTGATCCTTTTGTTGTCTGCTTATAGTTAAAATATATGAAGCAGAAGGAAAGCTGTGTTTAGGATAGCGTCAATACAGAGGCAAGATTATTCCTCATACTCTACCCAGTGCCTTAATAATTATGAAGTTTTCCAGTTTAGAGACTCCTGGCTTTGCGTAAACCTTGGTATTGTTTTCTCTAGTTCTTTATATTTTTATTTAATAACTTTGATTTTCGTAGTATGTTTCCTTTAGTTCTGATTGATAGGTGACTCTTCCCCAAGCCCAGACTATTTTGTTCACATGCATGCTATGACATGTACTCTGTGAGCAGGTGCTGAGGGCCTTCTGCAGATGTCACAGTGTGTCACTGTACAATTCTCACCTCTTCAGTACTCTTCCCTCGAACGTCTGCCTTCTTGCAGAGCTCCTTGCTCACATCTCAGTTTACTGTGCTTTTCATTGCACATTGTTGCCTCCCAGGCAACCAAAGAGCCATTAAAATGTTTTGCAAAATTATTGATTCTGGCTATAAGAAGGCCATTGAAAAAAGTGACTAATACACACTTTAGTTTAATACATTTTGCTAATAGAAGCATAAAATAAATGAGTTCAGAAAATGTGGTGTCAAAATCTATTCTTTATCAAATTTTCTTGGATTATTTTTTAGATGGGGAAAAAGCAGTATTTTTTCTTTGTTCTTTTGGAAAAAGAAGAAAAATTTATTCTAAATCATTATCACAAAGGACTTCTCATGTTCTTCACCTCTTTATAGCTCTCCTGTGGCTAGTTTTTCATTGGAGTCATCTTCCTTTTGAATAACTTTACTATTCTTTATAACTAAATTAAAATATTTACCATCCTTATGGAATGCATTTTTTAAAATCATCTCAATATGTTCTTAATTCTTACCTGTCTCTTGTAACTTGAGAAAGGTGAGAATATGGCTAATACCAAAAATTTAAAATGTAAAATGTTATCATAAATTTTGTAGAACTTTTCTGAGAAAAACAAAAGTAAATTATTGTCTTTATTTGTAGTATTACTTTGATATTGTTAGTATGATAAGGCCATAGAGAGAATTAAAATATATTTCACAAATCACCTAGAAATAAATTATAATTTTGGCTATATTGTATACTATGTTTTGGCTTTGTATTATATCTTCTTTTGATTTATAAGAATTTTCAGTTATGAAAAACTAGCTAAGTAGCCCTCATGAAAATAGCATTAAAATAATCATTTTAAACCAAATATTAGAAATTACACAAAATTGCAATAAATATTTATGTATTTTTTGTTAATATGACAAAGATTATGCTATACCAACGTTAATATACATAGACTCGTTTTGCATATTATATTCCTTATAGGTAGTGTGGGCCAATACATACAAAATTGGTTGCGCAGTCGCCAAGTGTCCTAACCTTGGAGGTTCAACTGTAGTATTTATATGCAACTATGGACCTACGTAAGTTATTTTTCTTTCAAAAACATTTTAAACTGAAATTAACATTAATGATGGTTTCTAAGAACAGGCTCTTATGCTAGACACAAACTAATTTTTGATAAGTCTCCCTTATACAATGCTAATAAAATGAAAAATGTGAAAATAGAAGAAGTGATAGAATATCGTCTTGTGTAAAGAAGAGCTATATCTGACATAAAATATCTAAACTTTAGAATGAAAAAGACGGAGACTGTTAAGTAAACAAAGAGATAAACATTACGTAATATCTAAATATTTAAACACAAAATAGTTGGTGTTTACCTCTCTAATATAACATAAATGCAATGAAAAAATGATTAAGAATGATGGTAAAATGTATTATCTTAGTAAATGAATAATAGAAGTTTTAACTGTCTCATTGATAATTGCATATTTACATGGAAATACAGCTTATGCCTAAAAGGAGGATCCAAAAGTTAAATTCTAGGACTTTAATCCTGATGGATCTGTCTATGAAAAATATGAAATAATTAATAGCCCAACTCTTCAACAAATAACAATTTAAAAAAATTAAATGTAAAAAGATAAAAACAAAGACAAAAAGCAAACACACAGGATTGGCAAAAAGGAACTGAGATATACCAAGATTACTATAGAGAGAAATGTGTGTGTGTGTGTGTGTGTGTGTGTGTCCATATTTTCTTACACTGCTTCTCAGAAGCAAAAAAAAGATAACTACACAACCTCAAAGCCTGGGGCAGAATATAATTTTTATAAATACAAGATAAATTGCAGAACTGCTGACACTTACTTATTACCATTGTTTCTCTCAACAAGACTAATCACTGAATCTGAAGAAGAAAGACAAAAATAATTAATAGCAGATTAAGACTCATGTTGCAGTAAAACACCATGTTGCTTTGAATAAGACAGATTTGGGGGTTGAAACAAATCATGTACATAGCCCATTTCTTATAGGCCTTTCAGAAACATAAAAGAATATTGTTTTGTCACTCCTGGCTAAGTGATTGGGGCCAACACACCCTACCAACAGAAACAACAACCAAGAAAAGAAAACATGCACAATATATAAAGCATCTGTTTTGAAGAAACGAGTTATCATACAACAAAGGGCTGTGATCTCCGAGAAACAGGAAAAACAAAGTTAGCCCTGTAATTGCTTCAATGTCCTCACTGAGAGAGTTTGCAGGCCATGGCATGGACAGGGAACTAAGGCAGAGGCTGACAGACTCCCTGAGTTGAAGAAATGAGCTAAGAGTTGAGGAAAACCTATACAGTTCAAGTTCATGTAAGAAAAATTTCTGGCTCTCACACAGGCAGTAGAACATGACTGCTTTGGACCCGCCTAACAATTCATAAATTGAAATCTGAAAAGATTAAAATGTTCCCATGTAACTTAACTGCATTCAAAAAAACAACACCCTCAAGTAGAATTATAGAAATGTGTAATAGTGAGCTCCTAACATTTACAACGTCTTACATCTAATCAGATACTATCAGGCACGCAAAGAAGCAGAAAAATAAGACTTATAATTAGGAGGATAATCAATTGCTTGAAACTGATGCAGAACTGACACATAATAGTATGAGAAAGGCATTAAAATAGTTATATTCAATGTTTTCAAAAGTTAAGCAGAGATATTAAAGATATTAAAAACAGATCTACAGTATTCGAGGTTTTTTTAATTGAGTTTATTTGCAGATTAGACATACCACAATAAGAGATTAGCAAATTAAAAAGTATAACAATAAAAAGTATCCAAATGGAATCCACAGAGGAAAAAGGAATACAAAAAGGATAAAAAGTGCATTAGTTAGTTGTGAAAACAAGAGTAGTGGAAATTTATTTCCTGAAAGGGGTTTGGGATAGAAAAATGCTTCAATAAATATGGCCCCTAACTTTCCAAACTTAATGAAAATTATAAACTCACAGATCCAAGGAGCTTACCAAATCCCAACCCCAAAATAACAGATGTGTAGATGTGGAGAGAAAGGAACTCTTATAGATACACCGTTGGCAGGACTACAAACTAGTACAACCTCTAAGAAAAATCATATGGCGATACCTCAAGGAACATAAAGTGGACTTGCCATTTGACTCAGCAACCTCACTGCTGGGTATATATCCAAAGGGGAAAAGGTCATTTTATAAAAAGGACACTTGCACTTGTATGATATAGCTGCACAGTTCACAATCACAAATACAGAAACAATCCAAGTGCCCTCCAGTACATGAATGGATTAATAAAATGTGGTATATGCATACTGTGGAGTATTTACTCAGCCATTAAGAATGGAGGTTTAGCATCTTTTGTGACAACCTAGATGGAACTGTAAACCAGTTTCTAAGTGAAACTTCACAGAATGGAAAAACAAACGCATGTGCTCAAACCAGGTTGGCACAGATTGACCCACACCAAAGTGCACCTATGAAAGTGAATCTCAGTGAAAGATTAACATTTTTAAGATGCCATTTTTTTCTGAATTGATTTAATTCAGTAAAATCCCAATAAAAACCCCAGCAGGATTTAATTGTAGAAATTGATAAACTGACCAGAAAATTCCCATAGAAATTTAAAGGACTTAGAATAGTCAAAACAACCTGACAAAGAACAAACTTGAAGGGCTAATACTACATTATGTTCATTTTTTTCAAGAATTAATAAAACAAACAAACAAAAAAGAATTAATAAAACCACTGAATAATCACAACATTGTCATATTGGTGTAAAGGTAGACAAATAGATAAGTGGAACAGAAAGCAGAGTCCAGCGATACATCCACGTGTTTAACCACATACATTGCACTGATTTTCACAAATGCACAAAGACAATGCAGTGCAAAAATATTTTTCAACAAATGGTACTGTAATAATCATATGGGAAAAAATAACTTAGATCTGCACTATAAGCAAAAGCTAACGAGAAATGAATCCATTTCAAAGACCTAAGTGTAAAACCTAAAACCATAAAAAACTTTAGAAGGAAACATTAACAAAAATGCTTGTGACCTTTAGGTAGCCACAGATTTTTTTAACTACCATACCAAAATCACGATACATAAAAGAACAAATGGATAAATTATATGTCACTAAAAGTGAAAATAACTTGTATTCAAATACACTGCTCTGAAAATGAAAATTCAAGCCACATACTCAAAGAAAGCCTACAAAACATATCAAATAAAAGACTTATACTGAAAATATAGAAAGAACTCTCACAACTCACCACTACGAAAATGTCAAACTTAATCTTAATAATTGCCACAAAAACAACAAGGAAGATACATGAACGGCCAATAAGCGCATGAAGAAACGCTCAACATCATTAGTCATTAGGGAAATACAAACTAAAGCTATAATTAATTCCACTACACAATGATTAGAATGGCTAGACAATAGGATTTTATGTGCCAAAAATAATGTGAAGGACCTGGAATTCTCACACTGTTCTATCTGTGCCCATGTAAAAACTTATGCATGAACGCTCGAAATATTCACAGCAACTTTATTTGTAGTAACCAAAAACTCAAACAACCCATATGTCCATCAACAGATGAATGGATAAAGTAAATTTTGTCATACTCTTGTGACATATTCTTATGTCTAAGGCAATGCTACTCATATTATTATGTTTTTCTTTGCTTACTTAGAATAGTCAAAACAACCTGACAAAGAACATTTCTAAGCTTCATAGAAATGAAGAGGTTTGTTAAAATGTATTGGGTTATATTACTGAAATCCAAGCTTAATAGCTGTCAAACTTTTTGCTATATCATCAAATACAACCAGATGAAACCACTATACCGTACTTTTAACTCATTTGTAATTTCAATTTTACTTATTCCATTTACAAAACTAAGAAATAATCATTGTGTCTATGACAAAAATCTTTGTGGCTATCGTAGGAATAATTACATTAGGCTAGCATCTAATTGGTGATCTACAGAATATTCAAGAATCTAACTGCCATGTGTAAATAACAGTTTTAATAGTTTCTTTTCACAGAAGAAATGAACATAAAATTGGGACAAAGGTTATTTTTCCTTTTTAACATTCATGACTTAGTGAATGATCACGACTTGCATAAATGCATACACTAAAATAAGGAATTTAATAGTTAATTGACTAATCTATGTCTCTCTTTTTTACAGAGGAAATTATCAAAATACACCCCCTTACAAGACAGGAGAATTTTGTTCTCTATGCTCAAAACAAGAGAAATGTGTAAAGAAGCTCTGCTGTAAGCAAAAAGGAAAAAAGATAATCATAACATTCTATTGGGAGAGTAACATTGACATAAATTCATTATATTTTTAAATTTGTCTTCTCAAGTATATAATTTATGGACAATATTTGATTGCTGCTGATTATATAAATCACTTGTCATAAATCATCATATATAAACTCCAATGATCCTTCCTTTCTCCACTGATTATTTTTCCTCTCAGGCTACAGAGCAGAAAGGAACCAGTTACAAGTGAGATCCAATTGGCTCCTGCACTCAAAATAACGATTGACAGAAATGTCCTTTTTATATTTGTTTCCATTCATCTCCTTATATTAGTTATTATCAGACTAGTGGTTTCAGGGGTAATCAATGTCCAAATCAATTGTGACTTAAAACCAGCGTGTTTGTCTTCCATCATCAGCTTATTTGTGCTCAAAACCAAGGTAGTCTTGAAGAATAAATGTATAAATTTTTGGCAGAGGCCAAAATGATAAAGGTAAAGAAAGGAGATGTTTTAAAAATGTAGTAGAAAAAACAAACTGTGCCATGAAAAAAGACAGACAAAAAAGAACGCATATTAAATTATTCCACTTAGATAAAGTTCAAAACCAAGACTGGTTTGTACAGGAAAATGTGCATCCTGGGAAGTCAGGTGTGAAGATTTTAAAGCAGGAATTTATATGATTTACATCTCCCCTATTTCTTGAATAAAAATGAAAACTTGTAAAGTGTATACTTCATGGCTCAGACACCAACATGGTTTTGGCTCTAGTCCGAAATTGCTCTAGCCTTTACTTAAATGAGTGTGCAAAACTTGGAGATACAGTCTAAGAAGAAAAATCACCACACATAATATTCCCTTTCTGTAACTACTTTTGGACCTGGGATTGCTACCAGAATTCTGAAAGAAAATTTAAATGCAAGTCTACAGCTTTACTGAATCAAGTCCTCCAGTTACTACTTAGAAAACACCCATTGTTTGGGTTAACAGCATTGTTGGTAGTAAGTATTACAGAGGATTAGCCAAAGTCTCTGTGTCTAAAAACCAGTGTTAAATCAATCCCAGGATTGAGAGGGGAAAAGGGAAAGTCTAAAATCAAAATAAGTGAGATAAATGTAGAACCTTTGTCCTCTGGATCCACACTTCCTTCTGGTCTTCATCATTATAAATGTTCTCTGCCATTTGTCACACTTGCATGATACTGTGTTCCTAACGAGGACAAATCACCCAAGTTTCATGGGGATTCCAGGAGAAATCAGATGTCTCGGCAGTGTGACCATCATGAGCAAACAGCAACTCTGGTGTCCCATCTTCTGCGTCTTCTAAGAATTATTCCTCTCCAATTTTACTTACATCCCTGTCAATTCAGACTGCAGTCAGTACCACAAGAAGCCAAAATTGTCTCACTGTGAGGTTGCCAGTGAAGCTGGAATATTTTATCCTTATAAGATTCAAAGGAATGCAACTTCCATTTCAGATTTCTTAAATCCCATGAGGAAATAGTCTTGTCAGCTGATCTTGTGGCAAGAGTGAACTCACTATAAGGACTGAAAGAGAGGCCATACACTTCAGCAGCGTGAGATCAGCTGAGTGTGACTACATTTCCCAAATCATAACTGTCTGATCATCAGCATCTGACCCAAACAGAGACTCATGAAACAAATGCCAGGAAACATCTCCAACTACTGCTGTATGCCCTGTAAAGATGCTCTTTGCATCCCTCACTTTTCCTTCCTGTGCAACCACGCTGGCGGTGTGCTGACCTGAAACACTATGTTCCCACTGAGATTTGGGTTCCAAGAAAATCCATAGCCCTCATGTGGTGACCACAGAGATGCAAGTCTGGATTGCAGTCTCCCCAGAAGGGTCTAGTGTAGAAGAATGTTTTGTATAGTCAGGAACAAGACCACCACTGGATGAAGTCTTTGTTGCAGTGAAGCAAGGGTTCTGGCCTCGTTTACTTTTTCATGGTTGATCTTGATTTCTAGTTCACTATTGATTTCTAGTTCCCGGATTGATTTCTAGTTCCCACTCACGGAACCATAGATTCTCCCTCCTCACTGTGGTAGTGTGACACATCACACTGGGCACGGTCATGGGGAGCTGCACACTGTCTATCACAAGGTGGATTTGTTCACCGTGATGTGTTTGTCACCAGGGTAAGTCAATGAATGCTCGACTCTTTCTCTCTGGTTGGTTACATCTGGAAGTCAACCTGCAGTTAGGCTGGGCCCCTCCAGAGTGTTGGTCATCACCAAATCACAAAGAAAAGGGTGTTCTTTTTCCATGTTTTATACTCCTTGCTGATTACACGTTCTTCCACAGTCTGGTCAAAGCTGCTTCCTTGTTGGCCATGATAGGCAGGCTAGTCAGGGGAGAGCCCCAGGGTCTAGCATTGCAGGAAAGCTAGGCAGGCTGCAGGCTGAATTTTTTTTTTTTCTAAGAATTCTTTACTTAAATGAATGTTAAATATTAAAAAAAAATTTTTTTTCTGCATCTCATGAAATGATCCTAAGTTTTTCCCATTAACATCTTTTTGCAAACTACATCAGAGAATTTTTAATACAATGCAGCCACACTGTAAAGTTTCAAAAGATACCAAATGTTAAATGATTTAGCCCATTAATCCAACATTAAACTATTTTTTATTCCTGTGACAAATTCAATTTAGTCAAGAGGTTTTCTTTGTAAATGGATAGATTCTTGTTGGCCTACATTTTTCCTTCTTCATTTCTCCTTATATGATTTTGATTTCAAGGTTGTAGTAAACCCATAAAAAAGTTGGCATTTGAGAACATTACTTCCTTTAAAATTTTGGTCACATTTGAGATTCTGATTATTTCATTTTTACACTTGCTCTTAGCCAGAAGGCCAAGAAGTGATGATTAGTTCATTTTTGAATGTTTGAAGAACGTTCTCTATAAAACTATTTTGTGCTGATGTGCATTGTGTTATGTGTTTGCAAATTTTAATTACCCATTTAATTGTTAATGGGTATGCGATAGTCAAGTTTGGAGAAAACATTAGCAACATTTCTGGTTTATCCACATTTTAATTCTCATAGTTTTATTTGTGCTCTATTTCTAGTTATGCTCTTTTTTTTTCTGTTTTGCTGAATCTTTTTCTTTTCTAGGTTTCCACTTTTTGCCTTCACAAAATTAGAAAGGCTTAAAATTTAATAACAATAACAATGTTTAAGATAAGGACTAGAAAGAAAAACCTCGTAAAGAACAAACGAATATAAATACATTCAGAAAAGAAATCAGACGATTGCTGCATTGAAATATTAAGCAATAATAATAATAATAGTAATGCAAAGAAATTAACATTAAGATTGTCAAGTAAGAGTATATTATAGAATGCTTTGACTCTGAGGTTTAGTATGGAGTCATTAGTTAACTTTTTCTTATTATTTTTTTCCAAAGTCTCAAAAAACAGACAACTAATATTTATAAATAAAAGTAAAAGATAATTTCAGAAATCATATCATGCCAAATCTTATAGACAATAGAAAAAGAAGAAATACTTCAAAATTATTCTACTTAATCTGGATACACTGATATTAAAATTGGATAAAATACATTATTATAAAGGGGAAATTACAAACATATTTCACTTATAAATGAGGATGCAATATCCTAAACAACATATTAACCAGTTGAATTAAAAATTAATGTTTAAGTAATGTACTTTGGTCAAAATTAAATCCAATTTATGTGAGAATTAGTCACTGTTTTCTTTTCCTTTTTCTTTTCTTCTTTTCCTTTTTCTCACCCCCTTCCTCCTTCTCCTTCCCCTATGCCCCACTGTGTCATTAATTGTCATTAATTGTCCTCATATCAAAGTTGAATACATAGGAATCATACTTCTCCATTCCTGTGATGCTTCATTAAAAATAATCTGTTCTACCTCTATCCAGGCTAGTACAAATGCTGCAAAATCTCCATTTTCTTTAATGGCTGAATAATATTCCATGGTATATATATACCACAGCTTACCAATCCATTCCTGGGTTGAAGGACATTTAGGATGTTTCCACATTTTAGCAATTGTAAATTGGGCTGCAATAAACAGCCTAGTACAAATGTCTTTATAATAAAAGTTTTTTTGTTTT
>NW_003852402.1:42202314-42216450 GCF_000181295.1 Otolemur garnettii | reverse complement strand
TTGAGTTCTTTGAGGTTTCCCCATACTTCCTTCCAAAAAGATTGTATTAGTGTGTAGTCCCACCAGCAATGTAAAAGTGTTCTTTCTCTCCACATCTGTGCCAGCATCTGCGGTTTTGAGATTTTGTGACATAAGCCATTCTCACTGGAGTTAGATGATATATCAAAGTGGTTTTAATTTGCATTTCTCTAATAATTAGGAATGATGAGCATTTTATCATGTGTTTGCTAGCCATTCGTCTGTTGTCATTAGAGAAGATTCTATTCATCTCTCTTCTCATTGATATATGGGATTGTTGGGGTTTTTCTGGTGGATTAATTGAAGTTTTGTATATATCCTGTTTATTAAGTTTTTGTATATTTGATTACAAATATATATATATGCATATTTGATTCACAATATGCAAATATCCTTTCCCATTGGGTAGGTTGTCTATTTGCTTTGGCTATTGTCTCCTTGGCTGTACAGAAGCTTTTCAATTTAATTAAATCCCATTTTTTTATTGTTGCTGTTTTGCTATTACCATGGCAGTCTTCCTCATAAAGTCTTTCCCCAGGTCAATATCTTCCAGTGTTTTTCCTATTCTTTAAGTATTTCTATAGTTTCATGCCTTAAATTTAAGTCCTTTCTCCATCTTGAATCAATTTGTGTGACTGGAGAAAGGTGAAAGTCCAGTTTCACTCTTTTACATGTGGATATCCAGTTCTCCCAGTACCATTTATTGAATAGGGAGTCTTTTCCCCAGTGGATGCTCTTGTTTGGTTTATCAAAGATTAGGTGGCTATAAGCTGTTGGTTTCACTTCCTGGTTTTCCGTTTGATTCCAAATGTCTATGTCTTTATTTTTGTGCTAGTACCATGCTGGCACTATGTTTGCTTCATAGAATGTGTTGGGGAAGATTCCTTCCTCCTCAATTTTTGGAATAATTTCTGCAGTATAGTTTGTTGAGAGCACATCAACAAACTCACAAGCCACCTGATGGAATTGGAAAAAGACGAACAATCTAAGCCCAAACCCAGCAGAAGAAAAGAAATATCTGAAATTAAATCAGAGATTAATGAAACTGAAAACAAAAGAATCATTCAGAAAATTAATGAAACAAGGAGTTGCCTTTTTGAAAAAAAATAAATAAAATAGAGAAACCTTTGGCCAGACTAACCAGAAATCAAAAAGTAAAATCTCTAGTTACTTCAATCAGAAATGAAAAAGGGAAAATAACAACTGATGCCACAGAGATATAAGAGATTATCTTTGAATACTACCAAAAACTTTATGCCCAGAAATTTGACAATTGAAGGAAATGGATCAATATTTGGAATCACACCCTCTCCCTAGACTTAGCCCAGATGAAATAGATTTCCTGAACAGACCAATTTCAAGCACTGAGATCAAAGAAACAATAAAAAATATTCTAAAAAAAAAATGTTCTGGTCCAGATGGCTTCACACCAGAATTCTACTAAAACTTCAAAGAAGAGCTTATTCCTATACTGCGGAAGTTATGTTCTTTTTTCATCCTATCACTTTAGATTTATACTTTCTCATTTTTCTTGGTTAGTCTTTACAAAAAAACTAGTTTTAGCTTAGGCTACTACTTTTTCTGAGAGACAGAGATATTGCATAATGGTTAAGTATATAGGCCTTGCAGAGTCAGATGGCTTAAATCAAGAACTGATTAAGAGGATTAAATATGATGAATTATTACAAAATTATTTGAGCCCCAAACAAAGTAAGTCCTCAATACATTTTAACTTTTATCATAATTAAGTTCCTCATTATTTTATATCATTTAAAGCAGTGTATATTTTCCCATAACATTTATCACTCTCTGAAATTACCGTTTTTATTCATTTTATTTATTCTGCTTTAACATTGGTGATAGATTTCCCCTCTCACTTTCCTATAATGAAAGGGACTTTATTTTTTCTTGATAACCATTATAGCCAAAGCTAGAATCATGTTCAATATATAGCAGGAAGTGAAATAATAAGTGAATTTTACAAAGCATAAGTCTTCTTAACCAAATGCAAGATCCTATTAGATTGGCAAACTGGGAAGAAAATGATGATGTGGGAAGACATGGAGTGATATTTAGAACGAGGACCACATCAGAAATGGACGAAATTGTTAATGGAAGGTTCTGGGTGCATGAAATTCAACATGAAAAAATTGTTTTTTCTGTGACTTAATCTGGGCATGATGGGGTGCCAAAAATAAAGTCAATTATGAATACTTTGTAGTTATTGTGTTTATTTTTGCTTTTGAGCCTTCCACACAGTGTTCTAAAATATTTGTTGATATAACACTATTGGTAAGGAGTACAATAAAGATTTTTAAGTAATATAGGAGTGGATAAAAGCTTTCATTTGCTTAAAATACAATGTCAAGCTAATTTTCCTAAATTGGTTATTCTAGTCTAAAAATTCGAAAAAGCAAATGAATGCTTTTCATTTCACAGTATTAAACTTCTTTTCCAGTTTAGGGATTTCAAAAATTATTATACTTGACACTACCTATGTAAATATCAATTTTTTTATAATTGAGATTTTATTAGTTGTACTGACAATCAGTACAGACATTTAAATGCGAGCTACTCAAAAACTCTCATTTAAATGTACACAATTCATAACATATGTACCCCAAATCTAAAAAGCTATGTATTGTAATTCTTTTTTAAACAGTTATTCCAGTGACTTTGCAGCTTAAAATTTAGACACAAATTTTCCTTGAGAGGATATCAAGTACCAGTTTCTTCAAATATTGATAAGCTGTGACATAAGACCCACTAATTTATCGTTTATTCCCATATACGCTACACACTCAAATCTTCAGTCCTTCACAGCACAGAAACAGAGTTTTCAGGAAAACAGGACTCCCACAACCAAAGATGCTATAGAGTGTACACAATTCTGACAGGGAGAGCCATGGCCAAGGCAGTGGTTTTCTTTAGGAAACAATTAAACTGAAAAACAACATGGGAACAAAAGTCATTTAAAGTGTTCAAGACATTAAAGGCAGGGCTGGGACTCTATATTGCCATGTAGGATGCTTTGTATTGTGGGATATAAAAACTAACCCCCATCTATGGAATGTTAAGCTCGCACCCAAGACAGTCAAAGCCTCCCATAATTCAACATCCCACATTGTATTCTGTTTGTAGAAAAAAATAACCAACCAGCAAATGATTCCACCTCTTAAAAAAACAAAGCATTTGCACTTGAAAAGTGGGATGAGGTGGGATTCCTTCCTTCTTAAAAAATGTTTCTGGAGCTACTCAAAAACTCGCATTTATAAAGCAGTTGATAAAAATATTCCTCTGGTTGTACAAGAAGGGAGACGGGGACCGCTAATAGACACGTGTATGATGCTCCTCAGACTTGGCTTCTTTCTCTCCTGTTTCACCAGCGGCCGCACTCTCCTTGGTTTTAGTTTCTCCATTTTCTGCAAGTCAATCTCCCTTCGTTTCTTGATTAGCCACTTGGGCCTGCTTTCCCTTTGTTCCCCTTTTCCCTTTTGGTTGGGCTTTTTGTCACAAGATTTATTTTTATCCCTTGCTGATAGTTTTTTTGGCTTTGTTTCCTCTTTTGCAAGATCAGGGTTAGGTGATAACCCTGCTGACCTCCTCTTGGGCTCTTCTTCCCCTGGCCTTTCCAGAGCTGACCTCCCTCTTGTCAGCCTGGGGATGGGCAGGGCACAGGCAAGGAGTGTAGGCCATAGCCTGCCAGGAGCTTTGGGAAAGGTCAGCTGCCTGGCCACTGCCACTCCCCCCACTGCCTGAGCTACTAAGATCTGCCTAGATGTCAATATTTTAGAATTAACTCATTAATTCTAAATATTCTAAATATTTTAGAATTAATTCTACCCTTGAAACTAAATTGTGCTCTTTACTATTTTGTTTCATTGACAGACGATCCAATCTTGAATGGGAAACCACCTCAGTGGATAGCGTTTAACTCATTCTGCATAGGTTTTATTCTTCTGCGAATCTTTTAATATATATACAAAAGAAAGTCTCAAATGTGACAACAAAGGAACAGTTTATTGCTAAGTATAATTTGTCATAAGTTTAATTGTCTATTAATCTTCTGAACTTTTGTTTGGTATCTAAACGTAATGTCTGTTTTTATTCATAGATGTATTAATAGCATGGAAGAGGGGTAAGCAAAAGAGTAAAGTATTAAGGTTGTTTTTCAAGATTAAAATTATACATATATTAGAAATGTCCCATTCTCTAATTTTTTGATGTGAATGGATTATCATTTTAGTTACAGTAGATTTAATGAACAAAACATATTTTAGATATTATATGAGAGCTGTTCAGAAAGTATCCAGCCATTGTTAATATGATTTTTAATATCACATGGCTGGATATTTTCCAGATAGCCCTGTATAGATTTTTTTAAACTATGTGCCAGTAGTTTCCTTTAAGATTATTATCAACATTCAGAAACAAAACCCCACTGAGTAACATTATACATTATGGTTGTGATCATCAATAGTTGGGAAATTAATCAACAGGTTAAACTCAAAAAGGAACCAACTAAATTTTGAGCCTTTGAAAGCTAGACATATGTTCTAAAATTAAAGTCACACTCCTTTAGGATATTTTATTTTATAATGTGCCCTGTATAAAATAACAGGATCCAAATAGTATACTTTTAAAAAGCTACTCAAAATTTTGTATAATATAGGTAACACCATCTCTACAAAGAAGAGAATTATTCAATCCTGGCATTTCTTTGAAGACTGAAGAAAACAATTATTCAATGAGTTCAGTTTTAAAAATCATTTTTGCTGAATTGTTGACTCTAGTAACCTAAATTAGCTGGATCTTTTTCCTCTCAACTAAGGCAATCAGCTTCCCTTAGCTATATATATTTTAAAACATTTTTAAATGTAATTTTAATAAGACTACAAATTGTTTTGTGTCTTATATATTGCCAAATAGTTAAAATTTCCATATAGCTGGGTGACTGGTGCTATTTTAATAAAGAATCTAAGTCATTTTATATTTCAAATCACTTATATTAGTTGAGGTTCTCTAGAGAAACATAGCCAATAGGAAATGAGGAGGAAGGGGACAAGAGAGAGGGAAGAGAAGGGTCAGATGGAGATTTTTAGTAATTGGCTCATGGTGTTGTGTGGGATACGATGTGAAAATTTGTAAGATGAGCTAGCAGGAGAGAGGGAAGAGAAGGGTCAGATGGAGATTTTTAGTAATTGGCTCATGGTGTTGTGTGGGATACGATATGAAAATTTGTAAGATGAGCTAGCAGGATGGAGAGTCAAATAAGCATTGATATTGCAGTCTTCAATTCCAATTTAGAAAGTCAGGCAAAATTTCTGTATTGCAGAATGAAGGCAGAATTCTTTCTTAAGAAAATGCAGTCTGTTCTTTAGGATTTGGACTGATTGAGTGAGGGCCACCTACATAAAGGAGGGTAATGTGCTTAAAGTTGAATGATTATAAATTTTAAACACATCTTAAAAATACCTTTCTAGCAGCATCTAGGCTGTTGTGCCTAAACAACTGGTTCCCATAGTCTAACCACATGGACATGTAAAATCAACCATCACACCACTATTTGGCATTATGTATAAAGAATTTATACTTTTGTAATGTAAGAGTTATCATTTGTTTCATTATTACATCATTAAAATTTATTCTCTAACTTGTGGTTTGAAATAGACAAAATGTAAAGTCATATGTATGTAGAGTATACATTTCTATCTAGTGTATTGTTTACCATTGTGTTGCCTTCATGGATTTTTAATTAAACTTTTTTCATTAATAATTGAAACATCCTCTGATTTTTAATACTACGTAATTACAGTTTTCCTTCTTCAGACTTTGTATTCATCCAAGAGTATTTAAGTTTTCTTAAGTTAGATTAAGTGAAATTCTATACACATAGGTAAAATTTATATGCAAAATGAGTATATATATATACAGAATTATATTTGTTGATTTTGAAGAAGTATTATTAAAGAATGTGGTATTAGTACTTCTGCAGGAACTTTATAGTAGAGACAGTTCTCAGAAAAGAGGGTATATTTGCAGAGCTTTCTATTCATGTTGAAGCTATGATCAGAGGCTGGGAAGGCAGAGTGCCACCATCTTAAAAGTGAGCTATCCCAGGGTGGTACCTGTGGCTCAGAGGAGTAGGGCGCTGGCCCCATATGCTGGAGGTGGTGGGTTCAAGCCCAGCCCTGGCCAAAAACTGCAAAAAAAAAGTGGGCTTTCTACTCACTGGCAAGAAGAGAAAATTCTAGCCCAAGGAAATATCCTTTTAATTTCTGTGGTCTTACCCACAGCCTCTTACCAGGACATCTTGGGGACATCTGCCATCATTTGTACTTCTACTCTGAACACACTGTTTTCTTAACGATGACTTTAAGTAACCCTCCTAGTTCACTTTCAGCTGCTCAGTACTGAGATCAGCTAACTCAAGAATTGAAGAGTGCATTTTTCTGAGGATTCTCTTGTCCTTCTAGGATATGTTTGAGGTTGCCTCATTACTTTGAGATAAAGTGGTCAGCCTTGTCAGTCGTAGGTGGGCCAGGTGTATACCCCCTGACCTCGTGGGAAGGATGGTGAAGAGATGGTTTGAACAGTAATCTCTGTAGTTTTTTGGTTGTGCATCTTTATCAGTAAGATATATTATAGAGTGATCAGCAATCCTGGTTTGCTTGGCACTGAGGGGTTTCCCAGGATGTAAGAAAAGAACCAAAACTAGGACAGTCTTTATGAATCAGGAAGTGGTAACCCTAAACTTAAACCAAAAGGTATTATATATACATTTAACTAGATGTATTGTGTATGTTTTTATACTAGAACAATATTAGAGCAGTATATAATATAAAATACATAAAAATTGAACCTAAAAGGGATAAGATAAAAAGCTAAAAATAAGTTCTAAAGAGATGTTTGTTTCAGAAAGATAATAAGAAACACTTCTAACTAAACTGCAACTTCCTCTTAGCTGTTTATCCAGGACTCATGATCATTTTGAGATGGTTTAAAGCTAGGCAATATAGTCTGTAATTAAACTTACAAGTGATCACAAATTGCAAAAAGGGTAATAAGTAAATTCCATAATCATCACTTTGAGTGGAGCTCACATTTTCCCTTGGGAAAGTGATACCGCTTGCCAATGTCCTCCCATCAAAACTACCAGCAACTCACCTATAGTTATATATGCTTTGTTTGTGCTGTGCAGCTAGGGAAACTATACTAAATATCATGAGATTAATTCAATAAATATTTACTAAGTATGTGTAATATCTGGCGTCATGCTAATTGTTAAAAATTATTTTAATCTTCATCAAAATAATAAGTGAAAACAAGATATTTTAATTTAACAGTAGTAATACCTAACTCTAAGTAATGTTTACAATATGCTAAGCATTAAGAGCTTTGTATATAATAATTTATATAATCCACTCTATAATTCTGTGATGTAGATGCTACTAATTTCTATTTCTTGAACTACTAGTAGATTTAAACATATTTTTATGACCTATATTCAGATTTACAAATATATTGTTTGAGAGTTATAGGGTGGGGAACATTGCCTTTGATGTAAAGATTACAAGAATTTGCTTTAGGGTGGCACCTGTGGCTCAAGGAGTAGCGCAGTGTCCTCATGTACTGGAGGTGGTGGGTTCAAACCCAGCCCAGGCCAAAAACTGCAACAACAACAAAAAAAGATTTTGCTTTATACATATACCTATACTTAATATTGACCTCCAGAATATAAGTGTTATATACATTTGGGGTCAAATTTCCATATAAATATTCCCATATTTATTCTTGATCTTATAGCTTTGCTTTTTGGATAGGCAAATTAATTCCTGAGAATTAGAAAATTAGAAATAGGCAATTTTAATTCCTGAGACCCAAATTCTTCCTGGAGTCTGGTTATATGCATTACATCATATCTTTTACATGTGTTAAAGAATAGCAGCCATAATATTTTCACTCCATAGGCTTTGGGCGTTTTTTGTTTTTTGTTTTTTGTTTTGTAAGTTACCTGTTTATCTCCTTCATCTGTTTTCTAATGAAGCTGGTGCTATTTATTTTCTTAAGAATTTTCAATGGCTACTAGCACATTAAAAAGCAATTTTAATTCTTTGACATTTCTCTAGAAAATATCTTTCTCAGCTGTCCTATATTTACATTTATGCTTTAATGAAATATAGTAAAATCTATCCTTCAATGTTGACTTTTACATGTAGCATCATTTTTATTTTTTCCAGTAATTCTTCTCATGCTCAATTATCAAAAATCTGAATATTTGAATTACATGAAAGATCAATCAAATGAGGGCATACTTAAGAAGAAAAAATGACCAGAAAGTATCAATAAAGTAAAAACAACATATCTTCCCAACAGCTTCTATGCAAAGAACAAAATAATACATTTCAATATCTTAAGTCTTATTCCATGACTCACAATATGTACATTAAAAATGTATTTTTTCTTTCTTTCTTTCTTTTTTTTTTGCAGTTTTGGCCAGGGCTGGGTTTGAACCCACCACCTCCAGCATATGGGGCCGATGCCCTACTCCTTTGAGCCACAGGCACTGCCCTAAAAAATGTATTTTTAAGCTTACTGGGTTGTATCAAATCAAAAAGTTTATAGTTTCCTTAAAATTTCAATCACAGTGTACAGAAACTGAAAACTTAAGGAAGTACCACATTAGCCAAGGTAAACAAGGGGCTTAAACTCTACCAGTCTAAAACTGCCCTTACTTTTTAAAAAGTAGGCTAGTCACTAAAGTAAATAAGTATTCAAAAAGTACATTAGCAGTAGAATTTAAATGAAATAATTTAACAACACTTTATTTCCCACATTCATTGTAAAGAAATGATTCAGTCAATACTCTGTAATAATGCTAATGCTTTTAAGAAATTTAATGTGCTAAATGATTTCATTGCTGTCAATATTAAGAAAGTTAAAACTTTTTAATGGATGAGATGAATGGCTCGAAATTTCACAAGCAATAAAAACTTATGAGAAAACTTACACAGTCTCTGATTTAATACACAGTATGTGAAAATAATGAAATAATTCTCATCTATTACATGCCTCTTGAAAATTTTTGAATAACCATATCTTGGAGTGCAAAGTAGCAGCCTTTGTGTGTTCTTCCTCTGTACTTTCATGTCAGTCATCTGATTTTGAAAACTAGCTCTACAACACTAAACAAAGCAGGAGCTATATTAATTTCAGACACAGCAACTTCAGAACAAGGAGCGTTATCAGCGATAAACAAGGGCATTACATGATGATAAGGGATTCATTCTCCAAGAGGCTATAACAATTCTTAAGATGTACCCACAGAACAAGAGAACATAAACATTTATAAGGCAAAATCTGATACAACTCCAAAGAGAAATAGGTGATTCCACTATTGCCACTGAAGACTTCAACATATTTTTATCAGGAATATACAGATTCAGAAGGCAAAAAATCAATAAGGACATAGTTGAATTCAATAATACCATCCATCACTTGGAGACTATAATAGACATCTATAGGCTAATTTATTTTAAAAGACTAAAATACATATTACTCTCAAATTCACACAAAACATTTACCACAATAAGCTACATCCAGTCTGGGTGCAGTGGCTCACACCTGTAATCCAAGCACTCTGGAAGGCTGAGATGAATGGATTGCTTGAGCTCATGAGTTTGAGACCAGCCTAAGAAAAAGTGAGATCCTGTCTCTAAAAAAAAAAAAAAAAAAGTAGCTAGACATTGTGGCAGGCACCTGTAGTCCCAGCTACTTGGGAGGCTGAGGCACAAGGATTGCTTGAGCCCAAGAGTTTGAGGTTGCTGGGAGCTATGATGCCATAGCACTCTACCAGGGTGACAAAGAGAGACTCTGTAAAAAAAAAGAAAGAAAGAAAGAAAGAAAGCTACATCATAGACCATAAGACATACCTTAACAAATAAAAAAAAAAAAAAAAGAATTCATACAATGTCTAGTCTTAGAACACAAAGAATTAAATTAGAAATAAAAGAAAATCAGAAAAATTCCATGATAAGTGGAAATTAAACAATACACTTATAAATAACAGAAGATTAAAATTTCAAGGGAAATTTTAAAATATTTTAAACTGAATTAAAATGAAAAGCAACTTAGCAAAATTTGGGAAAAGGAGTAAAAGTGTTGCTAAGAGGTAAATTTATAGCATTGAATAGATATATCAAAAAAGAAAAAAATCTAAAATCAATCATCTAAGCTTTATTTTTAGGAAACTAGTAAAAAAAATATTAGATCCAAGGTAAGTAGAAAACAAATAACAAAAACTTGATCAAAAATCAATGAAATTGAAAGTAGGGGGCAGAGGCAAGATGATGAACTGCAGCCAGCTTTCCACAGAGGCACTCGCCCAGAAGGAAAGTTAAAAGACAGAAGTTTAGCAAGTAAGCCGATGGTTTGGAGCTGAGCCAAGAGAGAAGGTTGAAGAACGCACATCAACCCTGCTGAGGCAAGCTGCGACCCCAAAGATACAAACAAAAAGTACTAAATCCATCACCAAGTGGACGGGAGTCCCCACCCCATGAGAAGGACTCACAGTAAACTCCATACAAACAAGTGAGCAGAGTTCAAACATCCTCCCATTCTATCCCATGGGAGAGACCCTCTAAAAACAGGACCTCCTACCCCTATTAGGGTGCCATGGCACTCTCCTGCCAGGCATAAAACTGTATATATTCTCTACCTGCAACTCTGAACTCCCAGAACTCCCCTCCACTCTCATTCCGAGGTCTGGAAGCCTGTCCCCCATGAAGTCTAGATTCTTGGGCATTTTCTCAAGAGGTGTGGACAGGGGAAGGGCTCTTGCTCGTCTGTGCTGATTCTGTGACATGGGAGTAAGGAGAGGATGGTCAGCTGAAAAGGAACAATACAGGAGCTGCAGCAGTGCCCCTAGACATGCAGAACAGCAGCAGGGGTGGGAACAATAAGGCTCACACCCCTGGGCCTGTTCCGGACAGACATGCCCTGTCTCTCTGGGTAACCAGAGGAAACCAGGCACCTTCTCCGGTAATAGCCAGCCACTGGTGGATGAATTGGAGGGGCCAGCCCTGTGAGTAAAGGGGTGAGTAAAAAGGCCAGAGGTGGCAGCGGCCTAGGCAGAACGCTGGGACTAGAATACACACGCAGAGCCGGCAGACTCACAGGGCGGCCTGAACCAGAAGACTGCTTTACTGAGTCTAAGACACACCCAGTTCTCAGGGGATCATAGCTGAGACAAAGGCAGGCAGGCAGAGGCTGGAACCGACACCTCAATGTGAGATCTAACTGCATGTCACTGCCCAGAACTGAGTCATGGTTTCTGTCACCTCAAGTAGCATCTAATCCTCAGAGGAATATAGCCAGAACAGAAACAAACTCTACAAAGTTGTGCTGTTCTGCCAGCAACATGAATTAGGGGCGAGGCTGGAACTGAGTGAACTGCCTCAGCCTCCATTAAGCACCCAAGGTTGTCAGGCCTCACCTCTCCCTGTTGGATAGTGGCTGAGAACAGCAGCCTGGCTGAGAAAACATAGATCTCCCTGTGACTCAGGCAGGCACAAACCCCTGGGGCATCTGTTCATTAGGGGGAACTGGATCACAGCCCTGTGGGGTTACCAGTGACTGGGTGTGATAGAGGTGCAAGGTGGTGAAAGAGGCATCAACCTTCCCAGACTAATTTATTGGCTGAGTGGGTCCTTCTGACCTCACAGAGCACTAGAGAGAGTCATACCTGAGCTGCCAGCAGACCCCTGCTATCTAGATGCCAGAGATCTTTTGAACTCCCCCTACCTGAGACCAGTGCTGATTGGGACAATTGATGTAGACCTCCTGAACTAGGCCAATCCCCTGAGTACTATCCAAAGTGGTACCCTGGGTGTGTAGTTGTGGGAAAGTGTGATTTTCCTTTCCCAATTGTTGCCTGTGGGGGGCAGGGTGACTTAATTGCTGGTATTTCTCCACAGCTGAGACTTCAGCCCACAGAAACTGATTTCCTAAGGTAGAATAGAGACCACCTGAAAATAAGACAGAATCACTTAGCCCCACTACACCAAGCAGGCCCCCAGTTTCTCAGGCCATAGCACTGTATGGGTCCTTGGCAAAGCTCTAGGGGAAAATGTACAGACACCAGTCCCAGCCTATGAGCAAAGGGCTAAATCACTACTCCTGGAGCCCCCAACCCAACTTCTCCTTATCTGCTCACCTAACCAAATGGTGTAATTAAGCATGAGGCAGAATCAGTGGAAAAACTCCAGCAACATGAATAACCAGAGTAGATCAACCCCCTCCCCCTGCCCCATGGAATGATATGGCATACAACTGAAGATACCATCCATAAACAGATGGTTGAGATGTCAGAAATCAAGTTCAGAATCTGAATAGCAAATAAAATCAACAGAATGAAGGAAAGGAGGGAATTAGAATTTCAAGGAATTATTCAAAAGATGTCTCAAGAATTCAATGATTTCAAAGATTTTGACACATTGAGGCAAGAGCTTGCAGCCCTCAAAGATCTGAAAAACATGATAGAATCCTTTGGTAACAGAATGGAGCAGGCAGAAGAAAGGATCTCGGACACTAAAGACAAAGCTTTTGAACATGCCCAAGCACTCAAAAATGAAAAAAATGGAGAGCAAAAATGGATCATTCTCTCAGAGAGCTCTGGGATAATTAGAAGAAAACTAATATTTGCCTTATAGGAATACCTGAAGGCAACAAAGTTGCTTCACAAAATACAAAGGCTCTTCTTTATGAAATTATGAAAGAGAACTTTCCAGATATGCCAAGAGATTCTGAAATTCAGATAGCAGACAGTTTCAGAACACCAGCGTGACTCAACCCAAATAAGACTTCCCCCTGGTACATCATAATTAACTTCACTAAAGTAAATATGAAAAAGAAAATTTTAAAAGCAGCCAGACGTAAGAAAATCATAATCTACAAGGGGAAGAATATTAGAATGACTGCAAATCTCTCTGCTGAAACTTTTAGAGCTAGAAGAGTGTGGTCATTGACTTTTAATCTCCTAAAACAAAATAACTTTCAACCCAGGATCCTGTATCCAGCTAAACAGAGTTTCACTTATGATGGAGAAATTAAATACTTTAATGACATTCACATGTTGGAGAAATTTGCCATAACTACACCAGGTCTCCAGGATATTCTCAGACCTATCCTCCATAATGACCAGTGTAATCCTCCACCAGAAAAGTAAATGTACTCAGAAACTTTTGCTCAAATTCCAAGTTCCACAGTGGTGAAAGGATTAAAAATGACCACAGAAATTTCTAAAAACTCAATACCCAAAATTTTACCAGGCTTATGAATATTCTCAATTAATGTGAATGGCTTGAATTGTCTTCTAAAGAGGCACAGGTTGGCTAACTGGATATAAAAACTCAGACCAGATATCTGAGGCATAGAAGAATCTTACCTTACCTTAAAAGATAAATATAGACTCAGAGTGAAGGGATGGTCATCTATATTCCAGGCAAATGAAAAGCAGAAAAAAGCAGGTGTTGCAATTTTATTCGCAAATACAATAGGCTTTAAACCAACAAAAGTAAGCAAGGATAATAATGGTCACTTTATATTTGTTAAGGGTAATACTCAATATGATGAAATTTCAATTATCAATATATATGCACTCAACCAGAATGTACCTCAATTTATAAGAGACACTCTAACAGGCATGAGAAACTTGATTTCTTCCAGCTCCATCACAGTCAGAGATTTTAACACTCCTTTGGCAGTGTTGGATAGATCCTCCAATAAGAAGCTGAGCAAAGAAATTTTAGATTTAAACTTAACCATCCAACATTTGGATTTAACAGACATCTACAGAACATTCATCCTAACAAAACTGAATACACATTTTTCTCATCAGCCCACGGAACATACTCCGAAATAGATCACATCTTAGGTCACAAGTTTAACCTCAGCAAATTTAAAAGAATAGAAATTATTCCATGCATCTTCTCGGACCATCATGGAATAAAAGTTGAACTCAATGACCACAGGAATCTGCAGACTCATACAAAAAAATAGAAGCTAAATAACCTTATGCTGAATGATAGGTGGGTCAGAGACAAGATGAAGAAGGAAAAT
>NW_003852402.1:42168986-42200884 GCF_000181295.1 Otolemur garnettii | reverse complement strand
GAAAAGCAATAGCTGAAAATGTTAACAAATGGAAAAACATATCATGCTCATGGCTGGGAAAAATCAACATTGCTAAATGTCCATACTACCCAAAGCAATATATAATTTTAATGCAATCCCCATTAAAGCTCCACTGTCATACTTTAAAGATCTTGAAAAAATAATACTTCACTTTATATAGAATCAGAAAAAACCTTGAATAGCCAAGACATTACTCAGAAATAAAAACAAAGTTGGAGGAATCATGCTACCAGACCTCAGATTATACTATAAATCCATAGTGATCAAAACAGCATGGTATTGGCACCACAATAGAGAGGTAAGTGTATGGAACAGAATGGAGACCCAAGACATGAACCCAGCTACTTACTGGTACCTGATCTTTGACAAGCCAGTTTAAAACATTGAGTGGGGAAAAAGGTTCCCTATTTAACAAATGGCGCTGGGCAAACTGGCTGGTGACCTGCAGAAGACTGAAACTGGATCCACACCTTTCACCACTAACTAAAATTGACTCTCACTGTATTAAAGATTTAAACTTAAGACATGAAATTATAAAAATACTAGAAGAAAGTGTAGGGAAAACACTTGGAGAAATTGGCCTGGGTGAAAATTTTATGAAGAGAACCCCCCAGGTAATTGAAGCAACATCAAAACTACACTACTGGGACCTCATAAAATTAAAAAGCTTCTGCACGCCAAAAGCACAGTAAATAAAGCAAGTAGAGAGCCCTCAGAATGGGAGAAGATATTTGTTGGTTATGTCTCTGACAAAGGTTTAATAACCAGAATCCATAGAGAACTGAAATGTATTAGCAAGAAGAGAACAAATGATCCCCCAAAGGGTGTGCAAGGGACTTGAAGAGAAACTTCTCTGAAGAAGACAGGCTCATGGCCTATAGATACGTGAAAAAATGCTCATCATCCTTAATCATCAGAAAAATGCAAATCAAAACTATTTTGAGATATCATCTAACACCAGTAAGATTAGCCCATATCAAAAAATCCCAAAATCACAGATGCTGGCATGGTTGTAGAGAAAAGGAAACACTTCAACACTGCTGGTGGGATTGCAAACTAATATGTTCCTTTTGGAAAGACATCTGGAGAACACTTAAAGAACTAAAAATAGACCTGCCATTTGATCCTATAATTCCCCTATTAGGTATATATCCAGAAGACCAAAAATCATACTACAATGAAGATATTTGTATCAGAATGTTCACTTCAGCTCAATTCATAATTGCTAGGTCATGAAAGAAGCTCACGAGTCCATCGATCCATGAATAGATCAATAAATTGTGGTATATGTACACCATGGAATACTATGCAGCCATTAAGAAAGATAGAGACTTTACCTCCTTCATGTTTACATGGGTGGAGCCGGAAAATATTCTTCTTAGCAAAGTATCCCAAGAATGGAAGAAAAAGTATCCAATCAACCCTACTATGAAAGTAATTTATAGCTTTCATAGGAAAGCTATAACCCAATTTTAACCCAGGAATATGAGGAGCGGGAGGGGAGATGGGGAGGGTGGGTGGAGGGAGGGTGATTGGTGGGATCACACCCATGGTTCATCCTATAAGGGTACATGTGAATCTAATTGTAGAATATAAATGTCTTAACACAATAACTAGGAAAAAGACATGAAGACTATGTTAACCAGTTGGATGAAAGTATTTCAAATTGTATACAGAAACAGTACACTGTACCCCATGATAGTATTAATGTATACTGCTATGATTTAATAAAAGAGAAAAGTAAAATAAATATAAAAATAATATCACTTACATTAGCACACAAAAAGCAATAGTTATAAATTCTGAAGTATTTACAAAATAATATGAGAAAAACCACAAAATTATGATAAAAATCAAACAAATACATGGAGAAATATTCCTTGTTCATAAGTGGAAAGACTAAATATTCACATACCGGGAATTCTTAGTTTTATCTATGAGTCACTGTAAACCCCATCAAAATTCTAGGAAGTTAATTTGTGGATATCAATAAACTGATTCTAAAGTTTATATGGAGAAGCAAATACCCCAGAATAGCCAGCACATCACTGAAACAAAAGAAAAATGTAGAAACAACACTACTTAACATTATGAGTGGCTATAAAGCTACATGTCTTAGTCTGTTTTGTGCTGCTGTAACAGAATACTTGATACCGGGTAATTTACGAAGATTTAAGATTTGTTTTATACAATTCTGGAGGTTGTAAAGTCTAAGTTTATGGGAATTATATGCAAGGATCTTTTCACTGTGTTATACCACAGCAGAAGGTAAAGGGCAAGAAATTACATGAGGAAGAGAAGGGGGTTGAATTCATCCTATTACCAAAAACACTCCCTCCATAATCATCCTATTATCAAGAACACTCCCCCCAAAACTTACCTACTTCTGTGATAACAACATTAACCTATTCAGGAAGGCAGGGCCTTCATGAACTAAATCACCTCTTAAAGGTGCCTCTTCTATGTGCTATTGCACTAGGGATTGATTTTTCAACACAAGAATGGGAGAAAACACATTCAGATAATAGTAATCAAGGTAGCATCGTATTGGCAAAAGTAGAAACAAATAGACCTAAAATCAGAAGAAAGGTACAGAAAAGAACCATGAAAATATAGTCAACTGTTGATAGGGGTTTTATTCATAATTGCCTAAACCTGAAAGAAACCCAAATGTCCTTCAGTAGATAAAGGAATAAATAATTATTGATACATCCAGAAAATGGAATATCATTCATGCTAAAAAGAAATGGAGGAAACTTAAATGCATATTATGAAGTGAAAAAAGGAAATTTGAAAAATGTTGTATACTGTATGATTCCAACTATATGACATTCTGGAAAAGATAAAACTAAGGAGACATTGAAAAAAAAATGAATGGTTGCCAAGGATTAGAAGGGAAGAAGAGATAAATAGTTTGAGCACGGGCCTTTTAGGGCAGTGAAACTACTCTGTATGATACTAAAATGGTAGATAAGCATCTTTATATATTTGTCCAAACCCAAAGAATGAACAATGCCAAGAATGAACTCTAACGTATACTATGAACTCTGGGTATGATGATGGATCAGTGTACATCCATTAATTGGAACAAATGTACCTTTCTGATGTGTGATGTTAGTAACATGGGAGGCTATGTACATGCATGGTCAGGGACTGCATGAGAAATCTCTGTACCTTCTTTTCAGTCTTGTCGTGAATTTAAAACTGCTACAAAATAATAAAGTCTATTTTTAAGAAAAGGAAATGGCTAAACAAAAGCTAGCTCTACCACTCACTGATTGGGTGACTTTGGAGAAATCATCTGACTTCTCTTTTTCCCAGTTTTTCTATTTGTTCAGCGAGCTATCAAACAGAGTTTTACAAATTATTTGTGAAATAAATTAAAACTGATACCTCACAAATAGAGGGGTTCATTTGTTTAACTAGTATCAGGCCAACAGATACAGGCAACTCAGTTATAGCAAAGAGGTTTTATTACTTGGCACAGATAAAGATCACACCTGGCATAGCTCCCAAAGCACAGATAAAGATGGCACCTGGCATAGCTCCCTGAATAAAAGGGGTTGAGCTAATTTTATAGTCAGAGTGTAATGAAGCACAATTTGACTGGTTCCTGCCATGGGGTGACCTGGGGCTTGATCTGATTGGATTCTGCAATCTGCCTTCCAGTGTCCACTTCTTAATTCAGTCCCACTCCTCAGTCTACTCTGACCACTTACGTTCCACCTAAGTTGGAATGCTAATGTTGCATGCTTGGTTCATGTAGGCATGCTCAGATTGTGATTTTTCAATGTGGGGGCTCCTGGCAATCTAAAAATAATTTAGAACTTTGTTGCATAAAAGTTGAACCACATTTGTCTGATAGGGTAGCATTAGCTACTCTGTATTGTGATTGATGATTCATCTGTAACACCTTTAACTAAAAGCTTCTTGTGATAGACTCTTAAGTCTAGCTTGTTCAGAATCTATAGGTCTAGTGCCCAGACCAGGCTCTAGATATGTATAAAGTACTAAAGAAATATTTATTAGATTGATGAATAAGTTGTCTACCAGTAGAATGGGCTTCCTTAGGATTGGTGACTTCCCTAATAGTGTAATTATTTAAGGAAAGATGTGCTGATCACCTGCCAGTGATGTATTTCAAATAATACGTCTAATGCAAGGAGCTAATAAAAGTGTCTAAAATTTCCTCCAAATCTAAGATTGCATTATTTTATTTATCCTTTCTCTTTAGCAATTTTCATAGTCTTAACAATGGTACATACATAAAAGATTTGCCTCTTTCACCACTTGCAGCATTCACTCATACAATAGGCTCTAGCCATATTAAAATACTTTTAACCATTATGATCTTTCTCTCCAGGGGCATATTAACATACTTTTCCCTTTGTTTAGAATGCTATCTTGTATCCGTCTGCTTCACCTTTTTGATGCTGATTCTCCAGCAAGGCTTGTTCTCCATAAGAGCACTAGTTCCCCCTTACATAGTGCAGCTACATTCTGGCTTTGTATTTATCATATGGTGTAAAAAATGTTCAATCTAAGTGACTACACTGTAAGCTGCTTGAAAGCAGGTTGTGTCTTGTCTACTGATCTTTCTCATTCACCCAGTACTCTGCCTGGTAACATATACTAAAAGAATAAAAGCATGGATAAAATTACTTTGTCGGTCTATTGCTTTACAATTTTGTGCATCAAAGACAATTTTTCAAAGCATTTTTTTCCTTTCTAAATATTTTTGGTCAACCAGTTACATTGCTTTCTTTGGGGCAAAATTCTTTCCTATCATCAGTATCTTTTTAAATATCTGCTTAATGCTATTAAGCCCAATACAGAATGGCCATAAAGGTCATGAGCAATTTTAATTACACACTATTTTAAAATGCACATGAACTTTGTAGCCACCGTGTACGTAACGTGCAAATGTGTACCCCAAAACATATACTATGCGTGCTTCTATTTCATGTCTAGAGTCTTGAAAACAAGGGATTCTTCATTTTGTTTCATTTTTCAGCTAAATGTTTGGAGGTAAAGAGGGCAGGTCAAAATTGGCTAGTGTTCTATCTATCCAAAAGAATAAACTGAAAAAACAACAACAAAAATGAGTTCTTTCCCACAATGAACAGTCAGTAAATAACATGAGTATTAATAGTCCAGCCTATCTTTATTGCTCTGAGACAAACAAATATTTTGCCTTATGAGAGTTTGATGACCTCGTACTCTCCCTCCACTCTCCCATTTATGTTGTGGTTTCCCACAAAGATTCATTTAAAAACTGAGAAAAAATTCTCAACAAAGAAGTCTGCTTTAAGAGTATTCTGTCCAAATAAAAGTAAAATAAAAGGCATGCCCTGCACCAAATTCCCATCTCAACATGTAATGATGAAAAAAAAATTTTTTTAATTAAACTTTTATCACTATCGAAGAATAATCATTTCCCTTTGCATAATAGAAGGGTCCTTGAATCTTTTAATTACTCAGCACTCGGCATTCACCATACAAATCGAGGGTTCATTAACTAACAATGACACATTTAGCCTCAGAAATCAATTCTGGACAATATTTACGTGAAGGAAAGCCTCGTATTTACTCAATTCTGGCTCTTTTTAGTTAGCTCGACAAACATTTTTTTATTTCTTTTTAACACAAGGCTTTCTCCACCCAGCGGTTCACACGTTCCGTCGCCTTTTCCTCCCCACTTCCTCTTCCCTCGGGTCTCTTTCTACGTCTTCCGGGTAGGGGGGCGAATCCCCTGCGCCGCCAGGTAGATTGGCAGGTCACCGGGGAGGGCCCACGCCTGCGCACTGGCCTCTCCGCGCCAGTGGACCATGGAGGCCCCCGGGCCTTTCTTCTGGAGGTGGTGTACCCGAGCGCTCCCGCTGACGCTCGGAGACATTTTGAAGCTGTGGCTCTGGGAGTTGTGGCTACTGCTGCTGGGCTCCGGTTTGAACGCGAGTTTCTTGCCGCACGAAGAGGACGTAGACTTTATCAACGAGTACGTGGACCTCCACAATGAGCTTCGGGGGAACGTCTATCCCCGAGGGTCTGGCTTGCGCTTCATGGTGAGGCCCGAAGGCGGTTTCCCTGACCTCCGGCTTCCCTGGTCCCAGCGCTCCACTCGGCCGCAGGAGGTCTGGGCCGAGGGATCTGGGCTCAGGGATCACGGAGAACCGCACTCTTAGTTGAGATTTAAAAATTCACGTAAAGTTTATACACCAAGAAATAAAAACCGCTGCCACTCTGACACATAGTTGTTACCGCGGCATTGCCAGGGGCCAGGAATAGGGGCAGTGGAGGCACTCGCTTGAGGTACAAAGGGGGTGCTAATTGAAGTATCAAGAAAATGATACTTTAATGCAACCGTTTTTTAAAAATTAAAAATATCACAAATATCAGTATTGATGAAGGAAAGATCAATATCATAACCAAAAGCAGGGTCCTCAGGGTCTGGATTAGGGAGATGCAAGTGAGGCATTCTCAGGATGATACAAGTCAAGAGTAGATCCTGTTTTTATTTAGAATTTTGAATTTTTATCCATCATAGATGTTTTACACTAGTTCTGACTTTTTAAAATACTTCATATCTTAATTTTTGTATTTTTTGATGTCCGCTCCAAATGTGTCTCATAAGGGAGTTGTCCTCACCTCAGCCCTAAACTTGATTTTGCGTTTCTGTGTGTGCTTTATCCCCTTCACCCCTCATATTCATTTAACACCTCATCAACTATTTCTTGTTGCTATGAAGTTTTCAAGATTGCCATTAAAAATGACTGCAAGACCCGCCAAGTAAATAACCATCCTCGAACCGAGCTCATTGGGATCCTCAGAGTTATGGAATATAGTGGAAGGATTACCTCCGTAGACAAATGTCTTCTTTTGGGATTAGGTCCTTAGCAAAAAATTCAGAAATGGGATAAATACATCTTTTAATTTATTTGATACGTAGCGATTACTTTTCTAAAGTATTGTGCCTGACACCAGCTGTATATTCAGCAAACTCTCACTGGCTTGGGCATTTTCAGTTATTTGCTAAACGAATAAATTTTCAAATGGTGTTTCGATTTAAATGTTAAATTTAAAATTCTTTTTTTTTTTTTTTTGTGACAGAGTTTCTGTCTTGCCCTGGGTAGTGTCGTAGCATCATCATAGCTCATTTCGGTTGGATATATTTAATTCTAGTTTTTTCATTTCCTTTACCTTTTATATTGCCATCATTTCTTTATCAGATCATATGCTTCTCTTGTTTTTGTCCCTTGAATCATAAGATCATATGCTTTCTTATAGAAATATGGTAGCATTCTGTCCTGCTGACAATATTTTTTTCTAAGCCCATTTAAAAATTATTTTAAATTCAATTATAGAATTTGGAGCTATTTAAGAGTTTTAGCTGATTTCCCAACCTTTGTGGTAAATTCTGTTTCTTACAATTTGAAGATTTTCCTTATTCCTAAAAATTAATAAATTCACAATACTTTCTAATATAACTTTTTATACATTTTGTATTTCTTGTATCTAATAATTAAGTATGTCTAATATTTCAAAAATAAAAGTATGGAAAAAACATACCTGTATGCCCACAGTCTATATTTTAAAAAATGAACACTTTAAAAGGGATCATCTTTGAATTATAGCTTAAAACCCCACCCCAAATTTTTAACCTTTTCTCCTTTCTAAAAGTTTGTGTATATTTTCACTTGTATTTTACTGGGACCTAAATATTAACTATAGATTGTATAGTCTATCATAATAGGTTAGTCTATTTAGAACTTTAACATGTTTGGAAATCATTCATTTTATTCTTAGTCTTTCATTGGTTATTTTGGGCATTTATATATATATATATTTTTTTTTTTTTTTTGAGGCAGTCTCACTATGTCACCCTCAGTAAACTGCTGTACCCTCATAACTCACACCCACCTCAAACTCTTGGGCTTAAGCCATTCTCTTGCCTCAGCCTCCGGAGTAACTGGGAGTACAGGAGCCCACCTCAAATGCCTGGCCATTTTTGTTGTTGTTGTCATTGTTTGGCAGGCCCTGGCTGGGTTTGAAACCACCAGCCCCGTGTATATGGCTGGCATGGCTGGCGCCCTAGCTGCTGAGCTACAGGCACCAAGCCTAATATATGTACTTTTTGAAGTCCAAAAATATCTGTAACCTCCTTACAAATATTAAAAAAGCTCTTAGAACACCTAGACTCTAAATATCTCCCTTCCATGTCAATGCTGTTTTCATGTAGTATTTTTGTTCTACCTTGTTTTTAAACACCAAAACATAGGGTTTTTTTTAAATAGCATATCAATATACAGAGCATAAAATTTATCTTTTTAAACATTTTTAAGTGTACAGTTCAGTAGCATTATGTACATTTATTTACATTGCTGTGCAGCCATCACTACCAACCAAACCATCTCTGGAACTGAAACTTTTCCAAACTGAAACATTTCCAAATTGTAACTTCATACCTGTCAACCAATTACTGTAGTATCCATTTTCTACTAACCCTAGTCCCTGGATATCAATATTTTACTTTCTGTCTCCCTATGGCTTTGACTACTCAAGGTACCTCATATAAGTGGAATCATGTAATATTTGCTTTTGAGACTGGCTTATTTCACTTGGTATAATGTTTTCAAAGTCTATCCAGTTGTACTATGTGTCAAAATTTCTTTCATTTTTAAGGCTGAATAATATTCTAATGTACATGTATGCCACACTTTGTTTATCCATTTACCTATCGATGGACTTGTGGATTGCCTCCAAATTTTAGCTATTGGGAACAGTGCTATCATAGACATGGATGTACAAGTATTAGTTCCCGTCTTCTGGAAGTTTGCTGCTTCTGGGTGTACATGGATATACCCACAACTGTAGTTGCTGGATCACTTGATAATTCTGTGTTTAATTTTTTGAAGAACCACCATTCTGTTTTCCCTTGCAGCTACATCTCTTTACATTCCCACCAGTATTGCATAAGCATTTCAAGTATTCCACATTCTTGACAACACTTGTTATTTTCTGGGTTTTATTTGTTTTGATAACAGCCATATTTTAATGGGCATGAAGTGATATTTCATTGTGGTTTTGATTTGCATATTCCTTGAGATTATTGTTGTTGAGCATCTTTCTATGATCTTATTGGCCATTTATCTTTGCAGAAATGTCTATTCAAGTCCTTTGCCCGGTTTTTGATCCGCTTGTTAGTTTGTTATTGAATTGTATATAATATATTCTGGATAATAGTCCTTATCAGATATATGATTTTAAATTATTTTCTTGTATTTTCACTCTTTGTGGATAATGCCCTCTGATGCACAGGAGTTTTTAACTTTGATGAAATCTAATTTGTCTATTTTTCTGTTATTGTTTCCTATGCTCTTGGTGTCATATCCAAGAAATGATTGCCAAATCCAATGCCATGAAGTTTTCCCTTTTTTTTTTTTTAATTCTTATAGTTTTAGCTCTTACGTCTTTGATCAATTTTGAATTAATTTTCATGTATCATGTAAGGTAAAACCCCAACTTCATTCTTTTGCAATTAGATAACCAATTTTCCTAACATCATTTGTTGAAAAGACTGGTGTTTTCCCCAATAGTCTTGGCACTTTGTCATAAATTATTTAACTATATTCAGGAGTTTATTTCTTGGCTTTCTATTCTATAACAATTGTCTATATGTCTGATGTCTATCTGTATGCTAGTATACGTTGTTTGATTACTATAATGTTGTAGTGAGTTTTCAAATTAGGAAGTGTGTCCTTCAAGTTTGTTCATATATTTTTTTTTGAGACAGGGTCTTACTCAGTAACCCTGGGGTTGAGTGCCCTGGTGTTATTACTCATAGCAACCTTGAACTCCTGGACTCAAGCAATCCTCAAGCAATCCGAGTAGCTGGGACTACATGTGCCTGCCACAATGGCTGGCTATTTTTAGAGACAGGGTCTTGCTTTTGGTTCAGGCTGGTCTCCAACTCCTGAGCTCAAGCGATCTGCCCACCTTGGCCTCCCAGAGTGCTAGGATTATAGGTGTGAGCCACTGTGCCTGGCCAAGTTTGTGCTTTTTAAAGGTTATTTTCCCATTCAGAGTCCCTTAAGATTTCATATGAGTATTAAGATGTATTTTTGTATTTCTGCAAAAACATCATGGTAATTTTGATAGGGGTTGTATTGATCTGTAGAACATTTTGGGTATTGTGGGCATTGTACCAATATTAAGTCTTTTAGTACATGAACATAGGATATCTTTTAACTCATTAGTATTTTCTTTAATTTCTTTTAGTAATATTTTCTGGTTTTCAGTATATATGCCTTTCCTTTATCTGTTAAATTTATTCTTAAGGATTTTATTCTTTTTGATAATATTGTGATATAATTGTTTATCTAATTTTCCTTTTCATATTTTTCATTGTTAATATATAGAAATGCAACTGATTTTTCTGTGCTGATTTTGTAACCTGCTACTTTACTGAATTTGTTTATTTGTTCTAACGGATTTTTTGTGTGTCGAATCTTTAGGGTGTTCCTATGTATAAGAGCGTGTCTCTTTGAACAGAGAATTTTACTTCCTCCTTTCCAGTTTAGATGCTTTTCAGTTATTGCTCTAACTAAGATTTCCAGTTCTATGCTAGTTAGAAATGGCAAAAGTGGGCATCATTGTCTTGTTCCAGGTCTTAGGGGAATCATTTCACTCTCTCATTTTTAAATATAACATTACCTGTGAGCTTTCAAGTTATAGCTTTTTTTATATTGGGGTAGTTTCCTTCTGTTCCTAGTTTTTTGATGTTTTTATCATGAAAGAATGTTGAATTTTGTCAAATGCTTTTTCTGATCAATTAAGGTGTCATTCTGTTAATGTGGTTTATCACGTTGGTTGATTTTCATATGTTGAAACTATCCTTGCCTCCCAGGAATAAATCTCACTGAGTCGTGAAGTGTTAGTCTTTGAATATGCTATTGAATTATTTTTTTTATTTTGTTGAAGATTTTTCTAGAAATATTCATGAAGGATATTGGTCTGTAATTTTCTTTTCTTATAGTGCCTTTTTCTGGCTTTTAGATCCTGGCCTCTCAGAATGAATACCTAAGTATTCTTACCCTTTCATTTTGGGGAAGAGTGAAAGAATTGGTATTAATACTTCTTTAACTGTTTGCTAGAATTCACCAGTGAAGTCATTTGGTTTTGGCTTTTCTTTACCAGGAGATTTTTATTACTGGCTCACTCTCCTTACTAGTTATGGGCCTATTTAGAGTTTCTATTTCTTCATGATTAGCACTTAGTAGGTTTTGTGTTTCTGGGAATGTGTCCATTTCATCTATGTTATGCAGTTTGTTGGCCTACATTTATTCTTAGCACTCTCTTAAAATTCTATTTTGTAAGATTAAAAGTAATATCACCTTTGATTTTTTATTTTAGTTATTTAAGTCTTTTTTCTTAAAGTCAGTCTAGCTAAATGTCTATCATTTTTGTTGATACATTCAAAGAACCAACTCCTAGTTTTGTTGCTTTTTCTACTGTTTTTCTATTTTATTTCTGTTCTAATCTTTATTTCTTTCCTCTAGTAGCTTTGGGTTTAGTTTATCTTTCCTTTTCTAGTTCCCTAAGATGTAAGCTTAGATTCCTAAAAATTTGTTTTCTTTCATCTTTTGTTAATGTAAGCTCTTCTAGCAATAAATTTTCTTCATAGCATTGTTTTTGCTACATCTCATAAGTGTGAGTATATTGTTGTTTTCATTTTCATTTGTTCCAAGATATTTCCTAATACCTTTTGTGATTTCTTCTTTGGATGCATTGGTTATTCAAGAGTGTTAAAATTCACTGGGCACCCATAACAAAGTGGTTACGGAGCCATCCACATACACCAAGTGTGGTGGGTTTGAACCCAGCCCAGGCCAGCTAAACAACAATGACAACTGTAACAAAAAATAGCCAGGTGTTGTGGCAGGCACCTTTAGTCCCAGCTACTTGGGTGGCTGAGGCAAGAGAATCGCTTAAGCCCAAGAGTTTGAAGTTGCTGTGAGCTGTGATGCTATGGCACTCTAATGACGGTGACATAGTGAGACTCTGTCTCAAGGAAAAAAAAAGAGCAATAAATTATTACATTATTGTAATTATTTATGCTCATTTAGGTTTGTTAGCACCAGTGTTTTTTGCTAACCATTACTTCTTGCAACCCACTCTTTCCTGAATTTCCTATGCCTAAAATATATCCCTTAATAGCTCATTCAGTAAGAGTGTCTGAGTAGTAAATTCAATATTTCCATATCTAAAATAATCTCTATGAGTCGGTGCCCATAGCTCAGTGGTTAGGTTGCCAACCACGTATACTGAGGCAGGTGGGTTTGAACTCAGCCCAGGCCTGCTAAGCAACAATGACAAATGCAACAAAAAAAATAGCCAGGTGTTATAGTGGGCGCCTGTAGTCCCAGCTACTTGGGAGGCTAAGGCAAGAGAACTGCTTAAGCCCGAGAGTTGGAGGTTGCTGTGAGCTGTGATACTATAGCACTCTACTGAGGGCAACATAGTGAGACTGTCTCAAAAAAAAAAAAAGTAATCTTTATTTCATACTCTTGAATGATAATGCTTTGTTCTCAGCACTGTCTTTTGGCTCCCAATTTTGCTTTTGAGATTTCTTTTGTCAGTTGAACTCAGAGGTTCTCACAAATGATTGCACCAACAGCATCAGCGTTACTTGTAAACGTGTTAGAGAAGAAAATTCTCAGGCTCTACCCTTTGATCTATTGGATACTGGGTTTGGACTCAGTAATCTGTATTTTAACAAGGCCTCCTGATGATTCTGAAGTGTACTAACATTTGAGATCCACTGGTCCTACTATTGCTCTTTGAAAGATGATTTATCTTTCTTCCCCAGGTATCATTTTGGTTCTAAGTATGCATTCATTTTTATTTATTTTGTTCACAACTTTTGTTTTCAAATCTGTGTATGCATGTCTATTTTAAGACTGAAATTCTTTAGCATTATTTCATACAGTGCTGCATCTTTCTCATTATCTCTAATCTTGACCCATTTTTGAACTCCTATTACATGTATATTTGACTTTCTCTCCTTCCTTCCCCTCCATCTTTTCCTCTCCGTTCTCTTTCTTAGTCCTTGTTTCAGAACCACCTTTTAGTCACTATTTATCCCTTCAGTTTTTAATAATTTATTTCACTGGCTCATGATTTTTTCCCCTAGAGTTTTTGTTTGTTTGTTTGTTTGTTTTCTGAGACAGGGTCATTCTGTCACGTGGTTGACTGCTGTAGTGCCATCACAACTCATAGCAACCTCAAACTCTTGGGCTTATGGGATGCATCTGCCTATGTCTCCCTGAGTAGCTGGGACTATAGGCACCTGCCACAATACCTGTTAGATTTGGGGTTTTTTTTTTCCCATTTTTACTAGAGATGGGGGTCTTTTGGTTGGCTTTTCTTGAAATCCTGAGCTTAAGCCATTTACCCACCTTGGCCTCTGAGAGTGCTAGAGCCACCACACCCATCCCTGTTTTTTAATTTTATTTTTAATTTGCCTGTATTCCCCCACTATCCTATTTTCTTATAATTTTTATTTCTATATTCATTTTAAACATAATTTTTTATTAAATATTTTTTAGTTTTTATTATTTTAGTTTCTTTAGGTGCTAATTCTCTTGTTTTATCTACTGATCTTCTGTCATGTTTATAATTTTCTCTCATATGCTCATCTTCAGCAGAGATTGTGTGTGAAACAAACAGTCTATGTTGTTCAAGTTGTAGAAGAATATTACTACAGAGTAGGTTTTTATTTTGCTTTACTCTTCTCTTAGAGTCAGTTTTTATATTATTTTTGCTTGGGTATTCTCAGCTTACGCAGCCAATGTAAGTATAGTCTCAGCCTATTTGCATGGTATAGCTCTAGGACTTTGATTTCTCTCTACTTTTTTTCCATCCCACTTTCTTGTCACTTCTTTAGGCTTATGGGCAGGATGTTCTAATACTCTTTGATTTAGAAAGCAGTCAGCATGCTAATTTTTCACAAAGATCTCAATTTCAGAACTTGCCTTCAGTGGCTCCCTGGCTACATTTTCTGTTTCTGTATTAGTGACATTTATATTTGGTCTGATGTTGCCTCTTTGTAGATTAGGTTTATGAGTTGACCAACCTGGATTTTAATTTTTCTCTTCATTTCTGGCACTTGAGTATTATCTGTCTTTTCTTTGAGTTCAGCTCTGTATTTAACTTTTTTGTACCATACGTAGTTGGGACTATATGAAGTTACTTTCAACCATTTTTGACCTAGAAAACTCAAGCAACTTCATAGGATCCAATCTAAACATTTTATTCATTTTATTCTATTTTTATGAACTGGCACTATTAGAAGACTGTTTCTTAGCTTATTCCCCTTCATGCTGGACTGTCTTATATTAGTGGATGTTAGAAGCATAGAATTCCTCCTTTATTTTTCTGGGTTCTTCTGGGCTAAGAGATTTCTGTTTTTAACCTGACATGGTAGTAATATAAGAGGACCCAGGCCTTAGACTTGTCTCCCACATGTACCAGAAAATTACATATGATTTGATATCTAATATCAATTTTGAACTTCTTAACTTTTAATATTATAAATAAAACTTCCTCCTTTTTAAAAAAAGAGAAAACATTACAAACCTTTCCTTAACCCCCCAAAACAGTAACATTTAATAGTTTGATATGAATCATTCTAGTACATTTTTTAAACTTTTGAATACATATATGGTTATCTATGCTAAAAATATGTTATTTTGAGTCGTTTGTTTTATATTAACATAAATTGCACATAGTATTTATTATTGTATTATTTGGTTTTTCATTCAGACTATACATTTGAGATTTATTCAAGTTGATAGAAATCTAGCACATTCAATTTTATTTGCTATAATATTTTATCCCTTAATGTCCTACATGTTTTACTTATTCTGTCTTTGACAGACATTTAGCCTGCTTCAAAAATAAACACATAAATGAATAGATAAATGAAATAATAATAACCAGAAAAGTTTGAAATGTGGGTGATCAGCCATCTTAGATTTTATAGCATATTATAAAGCCTCAGTAAGTAAAAATATATATACAGTATGGTACTGGTATGTTAAAGACATACCACTAGAAGAATATAAGGAAGTTCAGAAATAACCCAGATACATAAGAGTTAGTATATGATAAAAGTAGCTTCTCCTATCTGTGACCTATATTGTGACTTATCTGTGACCTTTAATGAATTGTTTTGGGGAGATTTGGGGAGTCATTTGAAAAAGACAATGTTGCTTCACCTATACACAGGTGTAAACTCCAACTGGGTCAATAATGCCCCACAGAGTAGCCAATAAAAATATTGTTGGACTTCTGAAATTTTACTAGGCTAATAGGTAACATGTGAAGATAATTTTGATTCTTATTTCTTTTACTTTAAGCAAGGTGTACATCCTTTCATGTGACTAACAATCTGTTAATATCATCTATCTATTATTTTTCTATTAAGTTTTTAGCTTCACCTCCATTTTCTTTGAGTATTAGCTAGCCCTTTGTGAGTTGTAATTAGTTTGATATTTTTCTTTCTATCTATTTATTATATTTTTTGCCATTCAGATGTTTTATATTTTTATATAGCTGATTAATAAGCTTTTAAAAATTTCTTCTGGACTATATATCAATGTCAGAAAGATTATCCCCATGCCGCTCCTTACTGGTATGAAAGCAAAATTATATAATCCATGTAGTGAGGAATATGACAATACTTATTAAATTGTAAATATATTTACCCTTTGTCCTTCTGATCTCAAAAGGACATACCACAGAAGAAAGAAATGGTGTTGGGGTAAGGTTATTCATTGTAGCATCGTTTGGTAATAGCAAATGATTATAAAAACACTCTCTTGTCCAGCAGTGAGGGGCTAATTACGTGAATGTGGTTAATTCATATAAAAGAATATCATGTAGTTGTGGGGGAAAAGGAATGATAAAGCTCTTTGTACTAACAAGGAAATAGCTCCTGGACCTTGGAAAATGCAATGTATATTATGGTGCATCTTGTATGAGAAACAGTAATGAAAAAGAATGTATGCTTGGATAAATAACACTAGACATATCACATGGACTCAGTGTTACTAATGCAAGACTTAGGGATAGCAGGGAGCAAGGTAATAACACGACTTCTCAAGGATTTTATGTAGTTTTGATTTTGTAAGAATAAACAGTATTGGGTGGTGCCTGTGGCTCAAGGAGTACAGCGCCGGCCCCATATGCCAGAGGTGGTGGGTTCAAACCCAGCCCTGGCCAAAAACTGCAAAAAAAAAAAAAGAAGAAAAGAAATAAACAGTATTTTTTAAACAAAGTACTTTTCAGAGCATGGTGTTAATGTATTAAAGAAATATTCATGATATATATATAGGAAGAAAAATGTAATGACAAAAACTTAAAGCTCTAAATAACCTCAGTAAAATCAGTATTTAGAATAGTCGGAGTGGCATTGCCAAAGTCTTATCTTTGTGGATGATGGGAAGAAGTAAGCAAATAAAACATCAAAGTGAAAGTGACCATAGCTATATATTTTATGTATTTTTGATATTTAATAAACTTATACAATTTTAAGTACAAACTCATACAATTTTAAGTATGATAACTGAAGTTAATTAATGGTAAATAAGATTGTCGTAAGGATTATCATAATGACTTGATATGAGTGACTAGCAGATGGAAAGAGTTCATTGAATTTGCAAATTTATAGAAGAGAAGAAGGAAGGAATAAGAAATTTAAGTCATATAAGAAAAGATAAAAATAGATGGTAACATAAAATAAGATATAGTAATAAGCTAAATATATTAATTATCATGGCAAATATGAGAGAATTTAATTTCCTTGTCAGTAATTACAGACTGACTAAAGAAAAATTCATCTTTATCTTATTTACAAAAAATATATACCTGAAACAAGTTTAAAAACATTGAAAATAAAAAGATAAATAAAAGTATATCATGAAGATTATAATTATAAAAGAGAAACAATAAAATTATATAGAGATGATGACTAAAACATTCATATAGACAAAAAGGAATATTGTATAATGAAAAAAGATATAACACATGAAGATCAACAAATCAAAGACATTTGTGTACTGACCAACAGAAAATACATAAAGTAAAATTTGTTAGAGATTTAAGGAAATACTTTTGAAAACACAGTAATTGCAAGATGTTTTCTTACTTTTCTCCAAATTTTATAAATGAAGATTTGAAAAATAAACTTATATATAACACAAATAAATACTGGACAAAATCAATAATCGTATACCCTTTCAATAAAAAATAGACATTCTTATGTCTATGGAAATTTTGCAGAAAAATTAATTTTTCCTTGCTCATAAATGGAGATTTTCTTTTTTAAATAGAGATTTCACAAGCTAAACTTCTGATCACAATTTAACAAAACTAGGAAATAGAACAACAAATGTTGGGCGGTAGACTCATAACTACTTATAAATTAAGAAATGTTTTCTAAATTATCCTTAGATCAAGAAGAAAAACAAAATATCCCCAACATGTGGACACTTAATATCAAAACACATGACATATAAATAAAATATAGAAAAAAACAATCAACCTTGAATGTCCCCTTACGTAAACTGAAAATAAGTAAACTAAAACGTTCAAGGAAAAAAGCAGAGCAAATGAGAGAATAACAGTAGTAGGTGAAATTAATGAAAAAAGAAAAAAAAATTTTTTTACAAAAATCCCCCAAAATTCTTGTTTGAGAGAACTGAGGGAAAATAAGCCCTCCAGATAAACTTAAGAAAAAGGAAAGAGAAAAAAAATTATTTTAGGCTTGGTGCCCATAGTACAGTGTTTACGGTGTCAGCCACATACACCAAGGCTGGCAGGTTCTAACCTAGCCCGAGCCAGCTAAACAACCATGACAACTGCAACAAAAAATAGCCAGGCGTTGTGGTGGATGCCTGTAGTCCCAGATACTTAGGAGGCTGAGGCAAGCCAATTGCCTCAGCCCAAGAGTTTGAGGTTGCTGTGAGCTGTGATGCCACAGCACTCTACCGAGCACCACATAGTGCGACTCTGTCTCAAAAAAACAAAACAAAACTATTATTATAGAATAAAAAGAATTATAATTACCTTGAATTGTAAGAGAATATTATGTCCAAAACACATCAATAAAATTAATTTATTAGTTAACAATAGTTCAAGTGTATTTTTTTTTTTTTTAGTGAAATATAAATAACTCAAAAAGATTTAGGAACCCTGACAGAGCAGTGCTGTAGAAGGCAGTAACAAGGATGTTGAAGATGTGTCTTGTAAATAGACGTGGTAACAATGGGGTTAATTCTAAATTATCTTCAAAGAACAGATACTTCCAGTGATATTAAAATTTTCCTGTGTTTTTAAAAAATGAAATTGGAAATTCTTTAATAAACCTAGAATCTTCAAATCTGATAAATATAACAAGGAGAAAAAAGAAAGCAATGTAGACCAATTTTATTTATGACTGTACGCACAAACTTTGAAATTAAAATACCAAATCAACCTAGCAATATATTGGTGATACAAAAAACAATAATGGTCTCTAAGTCCCTTAATAATGTTTGTTCTTCCTCAGTCACCTGTAGAAAATTCATTACTTAAATTTGCTCAGTTTCTAAAATCAGAAATCTATATATTTTGACAAAAACTCCTTGACCAAAATCCCTGAGCCACCTTCTTGCCAAAGTCTTGACCTTGGGCCCTGTCCTAAAGCTACATTGCAAAGTTTATCAAGAATCACAGTCAGCCCAGTTTAGAGGGAATCCACTGCCCTTGATATCTGATCACCTTTCCCTGCCTTCAGCAAAAATCTGAAGGTTTTAGGTCAGTTTGGCAAGCACTCTCCTACCCTTGATGGTCTGTCAAGTTTAGAGAGAATCCACTGCCCTCGATATCTGATCACCTTTCCCTGCCTTCAGCAAAATCCTTTTAGGTCAGTTTGGCAAGCACTCTCCTACCCTTGATGGCCTGTCTCCTCTTAGTAATTTTACATCCTCTGATGGCCTACTTCTGTTCTGTTGCTGTAAATCCCCACTTGCCCTTGCTGTCTTTGAAGTTGAGCCCATTCTCTCACCCTTCTTGTGATAGTCTTGCCCTCTATCACAATAGTCCTAAATAAAGTCCTCCTTATTGTGTTAGCAAATGTCATGAATAATTTTTTCTTTAACAGTTATGGTGCTGCTGTGACTCGGATAGGATCAGATTCATCACTGGACCCCCAGACCTCTCACCCAGGACCCCAAGTGTGCACCTTTGAAGCCTTTGTCTTCATTCCTGACTGATTGATCGGGGATCCATTGGTGAGTCGGACTCCTAAGCCAGTGCTCCGGATGACAGTCCGTTGAAGCACGGTGATAACTGATTTTGATTCTTAAGATTCTGAGCATACTTTCTAAAGCTGGATGAGAGTTCTAGGCTTCTTTGTCTGAAAGGTGCTTCTGGGATGGAAACTTTTTCGCAGTTCTTTCAAGTGGCGATTACTCCTGAATCCCGAGCTGGTAGTCCTTCTGGGCCCTGTGTTTTGAGGGTGGATGCACTCCCTGAGTCCTAGCTGGAAAATTTTTCTGGATGCATATGCATATGTGCATATGCATATGTGTTTGACCCTGTTTCTCCCATGGGAACCTTAGTCTGGCCTAAGGATTAGGGAAGGCTTTATTAGACTAAGGATTAGGGAAAGGCTTTATTAGAAAAGAACAGAATGGAGTTTGACCAGGAGTCAGCTCACTCACCCAGTTTCAAGAGTGCGAGTGAAAGGAGTCATTTTTTTTCTGCAGAGTGAATGATGCTATCTTAGAATTACTCCCTTCTGCAAAGGTATTAATCTTGCACCAGGGCTACCGGCCTGGAGCATTCCAGGGGTGTGGGAAGGAGGTTGCTGTAACCATGCCATGTGGTCTCTGACCTACTTTCTCTCATTAGCTGTCCCCCAAATGGCCGTACTCTTGTCAGGGTCATGAGGATTTGCAGGAGTGTGGGGAGGGGCTGCTGTATCATATAGTGTCGTTTCTAGTCTGTTCCCTCATTACCTGTCCCCCAAATGGCTGTACTCTCTTGTTAGGGGCATGAGGATTCCTTCCATACTTCCATTATATTTAATGATAATAACTCAGAAGATACGGCTGTTTTTGTTAAACTAATAATTCTAAACTAGTAATTCTAAAGAAACTGAGCAAATTTAGGTAGTGAATTGTTTACAAAAAATTATTTCCCAAAGAGTTACCCAAGTCAAGTGAATTGCAAAGCATTTGGGATAATTTCTGTATTTCTGAGAGTTTTAGGAATATTTAATTCATATTAAGTCCTTGTTTAGCTCTGAGCCACTTTTAATAGAACTCCCTTAAGAGATTTTATAAATTAATTTGGTAATACCATCCTAAGGTAAGAAAACATCACATATATATACCACACATACATATACACACTACAGAGAAATGCAAATAGATATTTTAGAACTTCCATTTAAAAATTTTAGCAATGAGTCGGGTACAACACAGCAATACAAAACTCCATGGTTTATATAAAAGACTAGGAATTACATTTTTAGAAGATGGAACAAGTTAAGGCTATTTGATCAATATAAGGACTAATGGTTTTTACTAATATTTGTGAAGGAGGCTTTTAAAATTTTCTTTGGTCTTGATGTGTACTCTTACAGAAGCTGTGCACTACACTTTAGGTGGGAGACCATGGGGACATCACACAGCTGTCTAGATGTTTCCAAGGCCTGTCTGAGTTCCACTTCCTTATTTTTCATTTTCTCCTTCAGGTAGTTGCTTTTGGGGATCCCTGAGTCCCTTGAGAGACCCCAAGGGGGGCAAGAGGCCTAAAGTTCAAGTGACTATGTGAAGTTGAGGACTTAGGGTCAGAAGGGAAAAGTCTAGGAGGTGTGGATGGGGGAAGGAGGAGGTAAGGGTTTGAAGGGGGCCATATCAAATGATTCAGGAGAACTGAAAGGAAGATCAAGGTGGTAAAAGGAGAAAGGAAGAGCAAGGTTACAGGCAGGCAGAGGACTTGAGCAGCCAGTCTGAGGAGATCTGAACTTTTCCAAAGAGGCTACTGAAGTTCCATATGATCCCTGATAGAAATCATGCCAACAAGAAAGGAAGGAACGGCCGGGGAAGCACAGAGTCTCTGCTACCCCTGAAGTAAACAAAGCAGTCTGGGTGAGACCCTCACCCAGACTCTACCCCAAAACCTCTCAACAAGCATACATTTTTATTCGACTTGGATTTACTAGTCAAAAAGGCGTACAATATCTACTACATATTTAAGATTATAAAAATCATAAATTCAACCTAAGAACAAATGCACAAGTGAGGATGCAGTAAAAATGGATTTCTTGATGTCTAGTACTTCATGTTTATCAAGTGAAGCCATAGAACACAGCAAGAAATATATATTTAACTTTTTTAGGATTTTCTGTTTTTGTGATTGTTCTTTGATATTTACCTAACGTGCATGTATTATAAGAATAATTGACAGAGAAATAACCTAAAATGATGGCTAGCTTCATTTAGTGTTATAATGTGTTCTATAAAAGTAGTTTCCAAAATCTTTTCAGTAATTGTCTTAGAGTATGTTTAATTAAACAAGAGAGATTTATTAATAATTTCTAAGTAAGATGAACTGCTGAACATTTATTAACTATAAGTTTGAATTTATACACTTTGACTTCTTATTTTTATATAATAAAGGGAGGCTGAATGTATGTGTCTGTTCATAAGCATATTCTTTTTACCACATTGAAAACTTTTACTATGAAATAGAATACACTGATAAAAATTGTGAGATACTGTATTCATAAAATTTGCTAGATTGTGAAAGTGGTCAGGAAATTTCATCCCAAAATATGACTCCTTGGTGTGAAGAGTATTTTGAATTAAAGGCCCGTTGTGATTAATAGGCATTGGAAGGGGCTTTTCTTTCATAAACCAGACTGACCCATCAAAAGAAAGAATTGACTTCCTTTTCTGCCTGTTCTCTGAATATATTGCAAGGGAAAACAGTTGGAGAATGCAGGCAGCCCAGACCTAAATATAATTTGTAAAGAACATCATTTATTAGTCAAATTATGTCCCCCACTCATTTATCCTCCCCTGGCAACCATTTATTACCCCTAAACAGAATGACCTATCTTCTTCATCTTCCCTTTCCCTCTAAAAGGAAGGTATAAAAATTTCTGGACCTCACTGGAGTAATCACTCTGAGATTCTCCACATGCCCATGGTAAGTAAACCCCTTTCTCTTATTAATCTGCCTTAATGGTGACCTGATCTTTCAGTGAACTTTTAGGGGAAAAGGGAAGTTTCTCCTCATCTCCACAACTGTTATAGAACTGATAAGTGACAGACAATTCACAAGTGACTACTTCCTAGTTTTCTTTGCATAATGAAGGGTATATTAGTAGATAAAAATATTTTGCATGAAACGTATGCAAGGAATGTAGGATGTGGGTTTTTTGCAAAGTAAAGACAAAGTAATTTTGTCCTAAAGTAAAATGACTGTTACAGGATGGGAAAGAAGAAAATTTAGGACAATATAGAAAGTTGGAGAAGATTTATAAAAAAGAAACTTTATGTTACGTGGTCAAAGCTGGTGAAGATTGGATAGATGTATTTATAAGGCTTTTTGAGGGAGGAGGGGACCTTACATGATCTTTAATATCAAATGTGAAAACTAGACTTTGATTTTCTCTCTAAGAAATAGCAAGGTTTTCTGGGATTATTGGCTTGCTTTTAATATTAAATCATAAAAAGTTTTTCTTACAAACTAATACAACCTTTTTGGGAGAAAGTATGGAGAATCCTCAAAGACCTCAAATAAGACCTCCCATCTGATCCTTCAATCCCATTACTAGGCATCTACCAAGAAGAAAAAGAAATCATTTTATCCTAAGGACATTTGGACCTTCTACTGAAAGAACTGCATTCCAGTGGATTGGCTGACCCACCTAGACAGAAGCCCATACCAAAGGACCTATGGTTCAGCCCTGAAACCCCCAGTTAGAAAACCTTGAGTGCCTAATCCTCTGCCCACCAAACTGTCTTTAAAAACTCTGCCTCCCCAGATAGTAACTCCAACTCAAATATCACCATAGAAGCCTAGATGCAAATTGACAGTTGAAACCTGATTAGCCGTCTTCTGTAAATGAGGAGAGGCCAAGGTTCTAAGCCTCCTCACTGAAGCCCAAGATGCCTTTTAAACTAAAGACTAGCTCTGACATTTGGAATGGCATAGCTAAGTGGGGAAAGAATTCTCATGGACTGAAGCTTTGGTCTGGCCTCTTGCGAGTCACCTACGTGAGTGCAAACATTGGGGTTGTGTTGCCTTAATGGATTGGGGGAATCTCATTTGAGAGGACCCCATTTGCAATGGACTGTTTGTGTGTTTGCCTTATTGAATTTGATGGGACATAGGAGGACCCCATTTGCAGCTAACTGTGTGCTCAAAACAATCTAAAGACAGAGAGGTGACCTGCTTCACAGGGAGCCCAATATGAGGGCCCAACCCTTTGGGTGATTGGCAGTTTCACTCAGTATTAGTAGATATATTTTAAGAGGTAAGGGCTTGTCCTACCTGAATGAAGAGAGCATCTAAAGTTCTAAGATGGGCTCCCACCAGGCCCCAGGACAGGGCCTTTGCTGAGTTCCTACACAGGTGTGCCAACACAGAGCAGGAACAAGCCTTGAGGATGACGGGATGATGGGTATCAGCAGTTCAGGAAAAGAAACCAAGCATGGAGAACCATCTGCTGGTGATGGACTCCAGCTCAGCAGTTCCTCCTCAAGGAATCACCATGTTTGGCTACTATGGCAGTGTCCACTGGGGAAAACCTTGCTTCCTCCCATCTGCACTTGTATATACTACACACTGTCCTGTGGTCACCTGTGAGATTCTTTGAGTGAATCCCCAGTGGGAACCTCAATGATAATGGACCCTCTTTTGTAGCAGAGGTAACCCAAAAAGTAAGCAAGTGAAAATTGCATGGGACCTACCTGAAGTTGAATAAAGTATTGCCACCTGCCCTCCTCTGGATTAGGGTAGCCCTTAGACACAGGTTTAGGTTAAGCCCCTATGAAATAGTTTTTGAGACCCTTCCTAGCATTCCAGGGTAAGTATTATGTTCCCCCTCCTCCTACTGACATGGAAAGGTAAAATTGACAGTGGGGAACATGTAACAGAGAATGGTCTGAAAAAAAGAGTAAAAAATGTTTTCTATCTCTTGAAAACCCTTACCCTTATTTTAGAGAAATAAAACCTACACCCCTGCCTCAGGCCAATGGGTAAGAGGGGCAGGGGAATGTCTGCTGTTCTTTGTGCCGTAGGAAATAGCTCAAGGGAATTGTCACAAGATCTTTTTAGCTGAAGATGGGATAGGCCAGGGCAGAAGACACAGATTATTTTAGCCAAAGGTTGGACTGTGGGATCAATCAGGAACCTTTAAAATTTCTGTGCTTCTTTTCAGAAGTCTGGGTGTTGGTATTTTTTGAGACAGGAGTCTGCCAGACTCCTCATTGTCAGCAAATTAATAACTTCTTTTTCCTTTGCCTCAAAAATAATAATAATGATAAATTAAATAAAATCATTGCTACATGTATAGGGGTTGTGATTCTACCTTCCTTTAAAAATTATTTTTTCAAGACCAACCTGAGCAAGAGGGAGACCTTGTCTCTAAAAAATAGCTGGGTGTTGTGGTGGTGCCTGTATTCCCAGCTACTAGGGAGGCTGAGGCAAGAGAATCACTCTGAGCCTAAGAGTTTGAGATTGCTATGAGCTTTGATGCCCCAGCACTCTACTGAAGGTGACAAAGTGAGACTCTGTCAGAATAGAATAGAGATAATTTTTTAAAGCATTCTACCAAATGCTAATCCTAATTAATGAGAAAAGATCTATAATAGTCTAGGTAAATATAGTATTGAAAAAAATCTTAAAACTTTGATGTTACCTATGAGGGAGCATGACTTAGATTATAGGCAGTCCCTGAGTTACAAATATCCAACTTATGTACAACTTGCACTTACAAATAAAGCCTGTTAAAGTAAGTTTCTAAGTTACAAACATCCAACTGACATACAACTCACACTAACGAATGGAGGCAATTACAGGTAATAGGTAAATATACCCATTCCAACTTACATATAAATTTATCATAAGAAGAAAGCTACAGAACCTATCTCATTTGTAACTTGGGGACTACGGGTATGGATTTAGCTGGAGTTGGGTACAATGGCTTGGAAGTAGTCCTAGCTACTTGGGAGGCTGAAGTAGGAGAATCACTTAAGCCCAAGAGTTCAGAGTTGCAGTGAGCTATGATTGTGCCACTATACTCCAGCCTGCAGGCAACAGAGTTGAGACTCCATCTCTTGGGAAAAAAAAATTAAGATTCAACTTTTTTATTTAAATAAGAACTCATGGCTAATTAAAGTTCTGTGCTTTCTTAAAGCACACTTATCAATATTTTAAAATTTAAAGTTCTTAAGTGTCTTATTCACTGCTTCTTGAAACTTCAGCTTATATTTCCAATTATAATGCTATAATTTTATTCATAGTTGAATGAAAGAATTTGGAACTATTATCTTAACTACAAGCTATCATGTATGGAGAGCAAGAAGCTGCCTTACACCAGGCTGCCTGACTAGCTGAGACCAGGGGCTTTGGGGCAGGTGAGCGGGTTCTTGCTAGTACGTTGAGGTCAGGTGAGTCTTAGCATCAAAAAGGCTGCCCAGGACGCTTCAGAAACTCAATTCTTAGGGAAAATCTATAATTTCTGGGGAACAACTTAAAAGAACAAGTGGTTAATGGAGAAGGTTATAAAAAAATAGAGGTTATTGAAATCGATTCAGACAGCCAGTTATAGAAATTTTGTAATTTATTTGCACAGTCATGAGGAGCAAAGAAATAAGGTGCTTATAAACTTGATGTTGGGAATTCGATTTTCTAGGTTTAAATCCAGGCTCCACAATTTACTGGCTGAGACATTAAGTAAATCTGTACTTACCTCTTTGGGTTTTTATAGTTACTTCCTATGTAAAGCAGAAATAGTAATAAAATGCATACCTCATAGGATTATTGTGAAGGTTAAGTGAGATAATACCTTTTAAAAACCACTTAAATGGGACTGGTAAATAGTAAGGATAAGGCTTGTAAACTGTGTGCAAAATAAGTCAATAGAAGTGTCAGGGTGGTGGTCTGTTCTTGGTTCTTGGTGTGCTCTTGGCCAAAGAATGACCAGACACACCAAAGTGTCAGGTCAGGTCCAGCCTGTTTATAGACTGTATTCCTGGTTCTTTGGCTCCTTGCTTGGCAAAATCACAAGCAGGGCCAGTGTGACATAGTGACCATAGGCAGGAGTCAGTTTCACAGGAGAAGCTTTTTATTATAGAATGAACCAGGTCTGTCTCCACAGCAGAGAAAGGCATAGTAACTGACTGACTGACAGACTGTCAGGGAATTTTGGGATTGTTTGCTTTTATTGGCCTGGTCTGAAGGGAGAGCTTTTGGGAGAAGTGGGATGTTACCAAACGATAAACAGGTGTTCTCAAGGCTGCATGTTTGAAAGTCTACCTGGAGGAGTGAACCACAAAGTAGATTTAAACTAATGACATGATTATTAGCCTTTGGTTATTCTAGGTCACTTTCCAAACTCTATTATGGCTCTGCTGGGGAAGTCCCAGATTGATAAGACGTTCCCTCCCTCCTCCAGTTGCTTCGAATACAATTAAGTGTGGGATGGCATCAAGATCAGTCCCTGCTCTTATCCTTCTTCCCAGGTGGGGCAGTTCTCAAGGCAGCACCAAGACTAGATGTGTTTGTCTCCAGAAGAGCCAGAGGTCCTAGCTATCTACTTACAGAAGGATAGTTCATAGGATATTGCAAATGGGAAACAATCTGAAAGTCTACTAATAGTAGAATAGCTGCATTTACTGTAAGCTATCCATGCTATGGAATACAATATAGAGTTTGTAAAAATTAAGCGGATCTAACTGTGCTAATATAGAACCATTTCTCTACATCAGAATTGCAAGTTGCAGGCCAGTGATACTATATGTAGTATGATTATAATGGTGCAAGGGAAAAAAATTGCTAAGTACCCATTTAAAACACCCAAACTTATATTTGAACATGTGCGTACATATAGCAATAGAAAAATGCGTACATAGGCGATTCTTTTACAAAATATATAAACATAAGAAAATGTATAGATAGGCAATTTTTTAAACAATGTTTACCTTTGGGTAGGAAAGTAGTGAGGGAATGTTCTAAATGTCTGATCTGTTTATCTTCCATATTCTATTTATGTATGCTAAGAAAATAGCAAGGAAATCTAAGTATTAGTTTTTAGAAATGTTTACTTTCAAATATAACACATGTAGGTAGTATTTTAGTTTGATGATTATCTTGTTCATTATTCTAGCATGTAGTTTTTGTTACTTGTCCTTAAAGTTAATAATGAACTTAATGAACCTCTAAGTGATGATAAATGCACACATTTCAGCTTACTTCTAGATAGGTAGCCAAGAAGTAATATGATATTTTCTCACATTTCTGGCAACTTAATTAAAATTTTAAATGTAACATTTACTAACTACTACCATGGGTTAAAGTTTTTATGTATAGTATATGTCTGATATATAGGTAAACAGCTTGTGGATAAAATTTATGCTAAATTATCATTTTATTCTTCACAACACAGTAGTTTTCTCAGTAAATAGTTCTTAGATAAATAATACTTTTGATTTTTGTATTACTATGTACAAAGAGAACTGAGCTTAAGAATCATTCTCTGAGCAGACTACCTATAAGCGTTGTACGTATATACATTTCTAAACAGGCTGCGTGTAAGAGTCTTGTAATTATCAGTATCATCTATCATTTGAGTATTTCAATTAAAAATATATACATAGTCCTTTAGGAAACAGTTGTTTTATTTATGATTATATCAAAAAGGTTTCCTCATAGAAATTTCACAAAGACTCATATGTACAAGAGTTAAAATTGTTTTCCTTAAATCTAACTGTGAGAATAAAAGGAAAATATTTTAGAGCACAAAAAACTATTATCATTATTATTGTTGTTTTCTTTGCTTTTTGCATTTTTTTCAGACATGGGATGTAGCTTTATCACGGACTGCTAGAGCATGGGGGAAAAAATGTGTGTATGAGCGTAATACTCACTTAGAAGACGTACAAATGGCCCATCCTAAATTTTACGGGATTGGTGAAAATATGTGGCTTGGTCCTGAAAATGAATTTACTGCAAGTATCGCTATCAGAAGTTGGTTTGAAGAGAGGAAAATGTATAATTTTCAAAATGACAGTTGCTCTAAAAACTGTTCTCATTATATTCAGGTATCTAATTTTTATATTGTTATTAATTCAATAGACTCCTTAATTGTTTTACTGCCTAGTTTCATTCTGTCTCAAGTTTACAAATAAGCTTAAGTGGTAAAAGTATTACTTCTAATAAAATCACAATTCTAACCAGTCCTAGATCTTAAAATGTCTGTAATTCTGTTATGTGAACAATTAAAACATTTCTTTAAATATAATCTTGATACCCAAACATGAAAGGTCATTTTCAAAAATAATGCACACTAGGGAAAAAATTGGCAAACAATAAATAAAAATTATTTACAAATTATTGACTGTAAACATAAGTAAAAGACTTGTTATTTTTTAAACAGATCAGTACACATATAACTATATAGCTCAGGCGTCCTCAAACTATGGCCCGCAGGCCACATCATGCGGCCTGCCTAGAACATTTATCCGGCCTGCCGGGTGTTTTTGCCACTGCTGCCTGTCCTGCTTAGCAGCCGACCTTCCACTGGTCTGAGGGACAGTGAACTGCCGCCCTGTTTAAAAAGTTTGAGCACCTTTGATACAGCTGATAGGTTAAAATATTTGAAATTCAAATTAATAGTATAATTTCTTTGCCTTTTGTCCAACAATCCACCCTCACACTTAATATTCCAGGAATGCTGAACCACTTTTCCTTTCCTGGATGATACTTTAATTATTTTGCACATTACATTGTTTAATAATTACCTATTTATATATCTGATCCTACACTAACGTAGGGACCTTGTTTTCTCTTTCGTATATTCTCAACACAACATGACATTATTCATATCTTTAATAAATATGTATATAAGGAATTATTGTATGAACTCCCAAGTTTATTTAAAAGATGATTAATTTGATCAATAGACCTTGATCTCATGTTTTATATAGAACTTAAAAGTTTGGAATTTGTTCATGTTTAACTCAAGTATTTCTGTTCCATCTAATCATGCTTCAGAAATTTTTGATCACTTTCCTTTTTTCATCATTTCTTTTTCTTATAAAAAGTTACAGTGATCCTCCATTGTCTTAACTCATATCAAAGTCAGCCTCCTTAGCATGACTTTGATAACCTCAGTAACTACCCAAATCTACTGCCTGACACACTACTCTGTATTTTTTACTCTTTAAATTTGGTCTCCTAGACATTTTTGCCTCCTGCATTTAATCTGCTCAAGTCTACTCTTGCAGACATTCTACTTTCTGTTTTTATAATGTGTCACTCTATTTCATTAAGAATCACACCTTGAAAATCACTCAGGCTTAAAAAGTAAACAGGAATGGTTCCTCTCTCTTCCACAGAGATTAACAAAACACTACTATTTTTTGTTCACTTGGAAATATTAAAAATATTAAAGTCATAACAAAGAATCTCTGGACTGTATCTCATTATTACCATCTTTTTCACTCCAATTCAAGACCTGCTTTTCCATTCATGAGAGACAGCTCTTTTTTTTTTTTTACTCATCCTTTTCTTTTTAATGATAAACTAAGACTTTGTTTTACCTTAAAATTGAATTTTCTTAAAGCAAAGGAGAAATGTCATTATGCAGGTCACTGCATAGTTTTGACAGTCTGTGGTATGGTCCATTATTTCATTTCTAATAAACACAGTTGACAGTACCCTCTGTATTCACCTGTGCAACTTTCAACTTGCTGGGTTTATCAGTGTTGGCTTTATTTGTTTCTTTCCAAATTTTGCATTTCTTGATTTTTGTGTATCTCAAAACTTTTTGTAATGACCCACATAGCATGCAGTCATACTCTCTACTCCTATATCTCTTTTGGTTCTCTTCTGCAATTATATTGTTCCTCTTCTTCTCTCATCTATTTGTAACTTTCATTTTTTTTAACCATTTTCTTTCTTTCTTTCTTTTTTTTTTGTCGACTGTATTTTATAAAACCCTTTTCTCTTCTCTTTCCTGTCTTCCTCCCTGCCAGTGACCTGAAACTCTCAAATTCAACCAGAGGTTGAATTGGTTCATCAGGTGTGACATCCTTTGGCTCTGAAGCATTATGCTGGATCAGTGTTCTCAAATTATTTTTCCTAACATATAGTGTTGGTAGGACCTATTAAAAAGTTTCTCTAAATGTAATGTTGGAAAAGCTATCCTAAGTCCATGATAACTCTCTACATGAAAATAGTTTATGTTCTTCAAGTTGCTTGATAAAAGGTTCTGCGTGAATGAAATATATTATTTATAATATGAGAGAGCAAATGTTTAGAATTAAATTTTCTGCTTTCTTTGAAAATTTTATTTTAGCTTGTTTGGGACCGCTCTTACAAAGTCGGTTGTGCTGTTACTCCATGTTCAAGAATTGGACGTGTTAGACATGCAGCACTTTTCATATGCAATTATGCACCAGGGTAAGTTATTGTAAATTAATAAAAGAATATAAAAATAAATTGGGACTACTTTACAGTTAAATGTTCCTAAATTTTAATATATTCTTCTAAGTATTTTTATGAACTAAAAAATTATTAGAGTGGAAAGCTCACTAGGTGCTCATGGCATTGGGGAGGAAGATTTCTTTTGATCAAAGATTAGGATATAAAAGTATAAAATTTATTTTATCTTCTTCCAAGGAAAGAGGGAGTGAGAGAGTGAAAGAGAGTGGGGAAAGAGAGGAAGAAAAGAAAGCAGGGAGATGATGGCATGGCATCTCAAAGAAAGAGAAGAGAAATACCAGCAGTGAGGTCAAGTGGCTTGCCACCTTTATGGGCACAAAGAAAAAGAAAAAGTAGTGATTAGAGCCACATAAACAGGTTGCTGTGAAACTGCTGCACATGCTCCTTCTGTCTGCTTATCAGCTGGATGATAAGCACCTGCCCTGCCTTTGAAAAAACACTTAACACAGGTGTTTTTGAAGATTGGTGATGCTGCCTTCCAGATGTGATTTTTAGGCAGCGTCTGAGGCTGGATGCTAGCACCCTATTGTTCTTATAGGAACTCCTTGAGGCTACAGAAACAGATTCTCAAAGGTAGTGAGCTGGTGCATGTAAAAGAAAAAAAAAGATTTACATTTCTTTTCTATCTGCTCTTTACAGAAACTGTGAAAACAGTATCCCTACAGGGAGCCTGGATGCTAGAGAGAAAGAGAGAGCAGAGAGAGAGCTCATGGGATTGATTTTAGCCATTACTGAAAAACTATGAGTTAATAATTTTTCTGTCCTTCCACTATTGAGACTGAACATCCTTTCAAAAATAATTAAATATAAGATATTAACTAGAGAATTTCCATTGAAGGAACTCAGGAAATTTTATCCCAAAATATGATTCCTTGGTATAAAGTGTATTTTGAATTAAGGCCCTTAGAGAGCAACAGGTCCTTGGAAGGGGCTTTCCTTTTATGCGCATAACCAGATGCATCAAAAGAATAATAGACTTCCCACTCATCATCTTTAATCATTAGAATAATGAAAATCAAAACCTCTTTGAGATATCATCTAACTCCAATAAGAGATATCACCTAACTCCAGTAAGATTAGCCTGTATCACT
>NW_003852402.1:42165696-42168419 GCF_000181295.1 Otolemur garnettii | reverse complement strand
CTAGAATACAAACATCTTAACACAATAACTAAGAAAATGACATGAAGGCTATGTTAACCAGTTTGATGAAAATATTTCAAATTGTATGTGAAAACACCACACTGTACCTCATGATAGCATTAATATATACAGCTATCATTTAATAATAATAATAATAAAAAGAGTAGCCCACATCACAAAGTCCCCAAACTACAAATTTTGGCGTGGATGTGCAGAGAAGGGAACACTTCTGCATGACTGATGGAAATGCAAACTAATACATTTCTTTTGGAAAGAAGTTTGGAGAACACTTAGGGAACTAAAAGTAATCCTGCCATTCGATCCTGCAATTCTTCTATTAGATATATATCCAGATGACCAAAAATCATTTTACAACAAAGATATTTGCACCAGAATATTTATTGAAGCCCAGTTCATAATTATCAAGTCATGGAAGCAGCCCAAGTGCCCATGAATGGATTAATGCGTTGTGGTATGTGTATATCATGGAATATAATGCAGCCATTAAAAAATATGGCGACTTTACATCTTTTGTGTTTACATAGCTGGAGCTGGAACATATTCTTCTTAGCAAAGTTATCTCACAAATGGAAAAAAAAGTATCCGATGTAATCAATACTGTTATGAAACCAATATATAATCACCCACACATTCATACGAATGATAAAACACAACTATAGCCTAGAATGAAGAAGGGAAGAAGAGGGTGAAGGGAAGGAAGTGGGGAAGTTGGGTGGAGTGAGGATGATTGGTGGAACCTCACCTTTCATGCATAATGCACGGGTACATGTCAGATCTATTAAAAGTAGAGTATAAATGTCTTAACATATAATTAAATGAGGTGAAAGCTATGTCAACCAATTTGATATAAGCATTCCAAGTTGTATATAAAATCAGCACATTGTACCTCATAAATGCATAATGTACTGTTATGATTTAATTTTAAAAAGAACAATAGACCTCCTTCCCTTTCCCTGTTATAATCAAGAATGCAACTAGACCTAGTCCAAATATTTTAAAACTAATGCCTGTCTTTCAGGTTTATTTACAAATCAATCTGTTTTCCGCCACCCATCCATTCATTCTCCCAAGTATCTACATCCTCCCCAGCAAAGAAATGTATTGCTCTAAACAGAATTACTTAGTTTCTCATTTCCCCCCTTGCCTCTGAAAAAGTTATAAAAATATCTGAATCGTCTTGGGATCTTGGATGAATACGGAAGAGTAAATAAACCTCTTTCTTTTATTAATATCCCTCAATTGTGAGTTGATCTTTCAGGAAACCTTATGGGAAAAGGGGAAGTTTTCCCTCTCTCCACAAAGTGAACGCAAAAATAAATAATATTTGGATTAGAGAGTAAAACATACCATAAAAATTGAAGCAGGATAAGAAAATAGGGAATAACAACTGTGGACTATAAATAGGGTAGTCACAGAAGGAGGTGACATTTGAGCTGAAAGCCAAAATTAAGAAGGTGGCTAAAGAACATTCTAGGCAGAAGTAAGAGTTGTATAAACCTTTTGAGGTTAGAATGAGTTTAGCATATTTGAGAAATGAAAAACTGTCATTAGAGGTAGAGTTAGGTGACAGCTAGACCAAATAGAATAACATAGGCCACATTCAAGATTTTAGAATTTATTCTAAGTGATGACAAAGCCATTAGACACTAATGCAATGAGTGACACGACCTTCTCTATGTTTTTGTTACTGCCCACCCAGGTTGTACTGCCCATTGATGTCGGGGCTTCAAGGGAGAAAGAGTTTATTCTGCAGAGCACTAAGTGGGGAGATGGGAGAAATCTCCCAAATACACCTCCCCAAGAATCTGGAGGATAGGGTTTTTAAGGATGGTTTGGTAGGGGACTAGGTAATCAAGTTCACTAATTGGCTAAGTTTGGTGTAAAATTATAGGCATGCACACATCATTATTGGGGTCTGGAAATCATCTTGTTTTGTTTCAGCTCCTGGCATCATGCTTGAGTTAAGCGGGTTTCCTTGATATGGGCCGCTGGTCTGGGTGGATCAGCCAATCTATTAAAATGCAGATCCTGGAAGATGTCTTAGAAACTATCTTTAGGGTTTCAAACAGTGATGTTACCTACAGAGAAAAGTTAAAGATCTTTATAACTAACAGGGAGATAGTTAAGAACCTTTATAACTAAAGATATAGTAAAGATGTAGTCACATTCTGTGACTACAGAGTGGCAGTTATAGAGAAGCAAACAAGGGGACAGTGGCTGATTATTATTATTATCTTTAGTTAAGCCTGTTCCTTGACAGGGTTCTGGAGTCCTTATTCTAGTTCTTTTTTTTTTTTTTTGAAATTTTTTTTTATTGAATGGTAACTATGTACATTAATGCATTTCTGGGGTACAGTGTGGTGTTTTCACATACAATTTGAAACATTTCATAAAACTGGTTAACATAGCCTTCATGTCATTTACCTAGTTATTGTGCCAAAATGTTCATATTCTATTCTTAGAAAAGTTAACTTGTACCCTTTTAAGATAAACCACAGAAGTGATCCCTCCAATCCCCCTCCCTGCACCCATTCCCACTCCCCTCTCCCTCCCCCCTTCCCGTATTCTTAGGTTATAGCTTTCATATAAAAGGTATAAATTAATTTCATAATAGCAGTGTGTACATTGGATACTTTTTCTTCCATTCTTGTGATACTTTGCTCCAAAGAACATTTTCCAGCTCCATCCATATGAACATGAGG
>NW_003852402.1:42150761-42161598 GCF_000181295.1 Otolemur garnettii | reverse complement strand
ATCTGAATTTCAGAATCTCTTGGCATGTCTGGAAAGTTCTCTTTCATAATTTCATGAAGAAGAGCCTCTGTATTTTGTGAAGCAACTTCATCGCCTTCAGGGATTCCTATACGGCGAATATTAGTTTTCTTCAAGTTATCCGATAGCTCTCTGAGAGTAAAATCCATTTTTAATCGCCATTTCTTTTGGTCTTTGCACTCCTGGGTTTCTTCAAACACTTTGTCTTCAATGTCAGAGATCCTTTCTTCTGCCTGTTGCACTCTGTTATGGAGGGATTCCACGGTATCTTTCAGATCCTTGAGGGCTTCAACCTCTTGCCTCAGTGTTTCAAACTCTTTGGTCATTTTATCTTTGAAATCGTTGAATTCTTGAGACATCTTTTGAATGATTTCTTGAGATGTCTTTTGAACAATTTCTTGAAATTCTAATTGCCTCTTTTCTTTCATTCTGTAAATCTTGTTTGCTATCCAAATTCTGAACTCGATTTCTGACATTTCAGCCATTTGCTTATGGATGGGATCTTCAGATGCTTCTGCGCCATCCTTCTTTGGGGTACTTGATCTACTCTGGTTGTTCTGGTTACCAGAGTTTTTATGCTGATTCCGCCCCATGGTGAGTTTGCACCATTTGGAGACTATCCCAAAACCCTTCATCCTGTGGCTGCCACTGGCGAAGGCCCAAGCAGCAGGTGCGGGAGGGGGATGTGCTGGTCAAACAGTCTTCAGGGTGCCTCGCTCAGGTGCCCAGGGGGTTGCGGCCAAGTGGCAGCCACTGCAGGGGGATGCGTGGGTCAAACAGTCTTCAGAGCACCTGGCTTGGGTGCCCAGGGGGCTGTGGCCAAGCAGTGGCAAGCCTAAGGATATGCACTCGTCAGTCTTCGTGCATCTTGTGTGGGTCAAACATCCTTGGGGGGCCGTTCAGGTGTCCCAGATACGGTGGCCAAGCAGCAGCAGCCGCAGGGGGCACGCTGGTCAAACAGTCCTCAGGGCTCCCCACTGGCAGGGGACATGTGGGTCAAACAGTGCTGGGAGTACCCCCTCAGGTTTCCTGGGGCAGCTGCCTATCAGCAGCAGCTGCGCAGGGCAAGCAGTTCTGGGTGGGCCCTGCTCAGGTACTCAGGGGTGGTGATCAAGCCGGGCAAACAGTCTTAGGGGTGCCCCACTTGGGAATCTGGGGGCTGTGGCCAAGCGGCAGTAGCCATGTGGGTCTAAGAGTCCTCTGCCACTCGGGTGCCTGGGAGGAGCCAGGAGGCGGCAGGTGCACAGGGAGTGCGCACTTCAAGGAGTCCTGGGGTGCCCCACTCAGGTGTCCGGGAGGCAGCAACCAAGCAGCAGTAGCTGCGGTGGACACACAGGTTGAATAGTCCTCAGAGTGCCCAGCTTGGGTGCCCATGGGGCTGCGGCCGAGTGGTGGCAGTCTACCGGGAGCAGCAGCTGCTGCAGGGGGACATGCTGGTCAAACAGTCCTCAGGGCGTCCCACTCAGGTGCCTGGGGAGCAGTGGCCCAGCAGCGGCAGACACGGGCAACATGCGGTGGAACAGTGCTGGGAGCACCCCTCTCAGGTTTCCTGGGGTGGCTGCCGCTGATCGGCCTGTCAAACAGTGGCAGTGACCGAGTGGGTCAAATAGTCTTAGGGTTGGCCCCCCCCCACCCCGTGTCTGGGGGCAGTGACCAAGCCACGTGGGTCAAACAGTCCTCCGCCACTCGGGTGCCTGGGGGCAGCCGCAAAGCGGTAGCTGTGCTGGGGTTGCATGGGTCGAACAGTCCTGGGGCACCCCGCTTGTATCCCCAGGGGGCTGCAGCCAAGCGGCGGCAGCATAGGGGGACACGCGGTTCAAACAGTCCTCTACTCAGGATGAGTGTCAGGGGATTGGTAGCTGTGCGGGGGTTGGGGGGGCGGGTGGGTCAAATAGTCCTGGGGCGCCCCGCTCAGGTGCTCAGGGGTTTGCGGCCAAATGGCGGTAGCCTAGAAGGACTCGTGGGTCGAATAATCCTCACCGCTCCCACTGAGATGCCCAGGGGTGGTGGCCAAGTGGCAGCCGTGGGGAACACGCAGATCCAACAGTTTTCCAGCTGCAGGGCGGGGACAGGGTGCTTGGTCCCGTGGGTGAGGGGTTGCTACTCTTGGGCCTTCTCTCACTGTCTCTGCAGGCAAGGGGGGAAGGGTGGACTGGGAATTCAAAATGGTCGTGCAGCGTTAGTTCGATTTTTCTGCCTAGCTAGAGGGTGTTTAGAGTCTCAACAGGGTCCCTCTAGAGGAGTAGACCCCTCTTTCTGTAGCTCTCACACGTGGGGTGAGACAGTAAGTCCTCAGTTCACCACTGGACTGTAGGAAACTCACAGGAACAGCCAAAGAGAAGAAAACCCACCTTTCTTGGAGGCAGGGTCAGATACCCTTCCTTCGGATGTATTATGTACCTGTAGGTTGCTTTCTAGGAGATGCAACTTTCCTCAGCAGAGATGTCCTGCAAATGTCTTTCTTCTCTCTCAGCTGGGCTCCTAGTCTTCAACTTTGTTGGGTTTTTTCTGGACTTTGTCTTTCCCTCTGGATGGGAGCTTCTTTCGGAAGTTGGTACCTGTCAGCCATCTTGCTCCTCCCCCCTTATTCTTGTTCTTACCTTTCACCCCTTCATCAATCTGTAAGGACGATGCATTTTTGAAATGGGACTTTAACAAAAAGAATACTCTGGCTATTGTGTAGAGAATGGCCCTTGAGAAAACAAAGGTATAATACAGAGGAAGTGTAATTAGGAAACTGTTTCTGTAGTATAGATTAGATACTTTAGAAGTTTAGCATGTTGCTAATAAATTACCACAAATGTAGTGGTTAAAATCGTGCCCATTCATTATCATACAGTTCTATAGGTCATAAGTCCAGGCACGTTGTAGCTGGATTCTCCACACAGGGTCTCAAACTCTGAAACCCAGATGTCAACTAAGTTCTCATCTGCAGTCTGGGGAGAAGTGTCTGCTTCCAAACTCATTTAGGCTATGAACAGAGTTTAGTACTGTGTGGTGTGGAACTCTGGTCTCTGTTTTCTTGTTGGCTTTCAGCCAGCCCTTGTCTCATCTTCTAGGCTGCTTTTTCTTGACACATGACCCTCAACAACTTCAAGTCAACAAAAGCATGACAGAGCCTCTCATGCTTCCAATCTCTGACTTCTCTTCTGTGACTAACCAAAGAAAACTCTGTTTTAAAAATACCCAACTGATTGAGTCAGGTCCATTTGACCAGTCTCAATATTTTAAGGTCAATTGTGCCATATAACCTAATCATGGAAGTAAAATTCATTATATTCACTTCCCTAGGAATTATACAAGGCATGTACATGAGAGATGGGAGATGGGGAATCTCCCCCCTGTGGTCTATCTTTAAGAGTTCTGACTATCATAGTATGGAAATTATGAGGAAATGTCAGTTTATGGGTATATTATGAAGGTGAGCTAATAATATCAGCTGATATTGACTTTAGGGATAAGTGAAATAGAAAAATTAAGACACTGTGCCTATGTCTTTAGTCTAAAAAACTGGGTGAATGTTAGTATCATTAACTCAGATGGAAAAGATCAAGAGATCTGTTTTATGTTTGGACATAGTAGGTGGAAAAATAATTGTAGGAAATGAGTGAATCATGAGGAGGAGATAGCCATGTGAACATCCATGGAAAATTTCTAAGTAGAAGAAACTTCTGGTATAAAGGCCCTGAGGTAGAAATGAGTCATAGGCCTTGTATGAGATTACTTGGTGGGAGAGTCCTTGATGTAAGGACTAGTCCCGGAGCCCTACACTATTCTACCCTCAGACACAGGAACTAGTGAAGGACAATGAACAGAGGTGTGAGAGAATGAGTAAGAGAGAAACAAAAAAACCTGCTGGGAGAATACTTGGTGGTCAAGTGAAGAACATGAGTCTAGAAGCCCACAGTGGTTAACTGTAGGAAATGCTCCAGAGAGAATGAGAAACTAAAAGAGGAGAACTGACAGTACCATTTGATAAGATGAAGGTATTTGGTGACCACAGTAAGAATAGTTGAGTGCAGAGTTAAAACGTGACTACACTGATCAGAAGAATCTGCTAATTCTTAGAATTCAACTTTCCTTTAACATCCTCTATTTCATTGGCTTCTTTTTATTCAAATTTCTATAAATCATTTTTTCTTTGATCTGAGTATTGGCAAGGCTACCTGTGAAGGATCTAGGTTGGTGCATATATCAGTCAACGTAGCCCAGTTTTTATTTGATTATGTCCCACAAAACACAAATAGGCAATCACAGTTACCGCTCCCAAGGATAGCTGGTGGAAAAATCAGTCCATTAAAGTATTATGAAATATTGATTAGAAATGAAATTAAGTGAACCAAATGGGAAATATAATGAGTAGTGACATCAGTGGTCCCCCCACCCAAAAAAATATGTCCTAGGTCCTAATTTCCAGACCTTGTAAATACTACTTTACATGTCAAAGTGGATATTACCTTAAATGGCAAGATGTGATTAAGGTGAGGATTTTAAGCTGAGGATCTAGGGCTGGGCATGGTGGCTCATGCCTAGCTCTCTGGAAGTCAAATGTGGGTGGATCACTTGAGTTCAGGAGTTCAAGACCTTCTGATGTTTTAGCATCTCTATTACAAAGAGAAAAACTACCTGATCATTGTGGCAGGTGCCTATAGTCCCGCCTACTCAGGAGGCTGAAGTGAGAGGATTGCTCAAGCTCAAGAGTTTGAGGTTGCTATGAGCTACAGTCATATAAATAAACTCTGGTGGGGGTACCACTTTGTTTACTTCATGAGCAGACAACTAAAATGTTTTTCTGTTTTAGGCTGTTTGCTGTTGCTATACAGATGGGGTAATTTTTAAAGCACAGAGTTTTAGCTCATGCTTCTAAAGGCTGAAAACTTTAGTGACAGTGTCTGTGAGGGCTTTCTGGAGGGCATCACACGGTGCAAGGGCAAGAGCATGTGTGTCAACTCAGGGTCTCTTCCTCTTCTTATAAAGGCGCCAATGGGGGCCCCACCCTAATGATCATATCAAATATTAAGTACCTTCCAAAGGCTCCACCCTCTAACCAACATATGAATTTGGTGATTAGGTTTCCAGCACTTGAAATCTGGGGGACACATTCAAACCATAGCAATTTTCCAGCATCCCTAGAACTGTTGTAAGCCTTGTAACTAAGCTTTGGCCAACAGAATGTAGGCCACCTCTAGGCCTAGCTTTAAAACTTCTTATATAATCCTTCATAGTATTGGTCTTCCCTCATCTCCTGGCTGGATGCAGAGGATCTGTAGAGGATACAGACATTCTAGAGGGTGACAGATCCATAGGATGGAATGAAACAGGGCTGCAGAATGACTGCTCATGGAGGAAAGCACTGCTCTAGCAGCCATTCTATGCCATGACATTAACTCTGCCCTCAGATAGAGAAGACGTGTAGAAGAGCAGAGCTTGAAGGAAGACCAGATGTTTTGTTTCAGACATACCAGGTAAAGAAGTAAATGTAGGAAATGTAAACCAATCACGAGAAAAAGCCAGTCCTATGAAGGTCTCATATAGGTTGACAAGTAGAGAGAACTACAGGCATAAAGGCCCTGAAGTGGGAATGAATCTCAGTCATGGACAATATCACATTGTGAGAAAGTAAGTACAGAAAATAGACTAGAAGAGACTTCAGGACTAAGCCCTGCATCACTATCATAATATCTCACCTTCAGGCAGAGGAGCTAACAGAGGAGTATGAAGAGAGGATGGTGGGTTTAGAAGAAAACCAGAGCCATGCTATTGTTTTTATATGACATTTAAACTTATTTTCTTATCAATCTCTATTACATATAAATGTTTAAAGGATCTTCTCTGTTCATCTTTTTCTCTATATATAATAATTTATTATCCAATGGTTGATATTCAGGTGGACATAAAATTCATGTGCAATTTAAAATAGTTTAACATAGTAAATTGCCCATGAACTTTATGGACACCCTATATTTGGCATTGTCACCATTTTTAGGCATTCTGAACAGAAGTTTAAATACATAAAGTGCAAACAATCCATATGACACTTTTAAACTGATGACAATACGAAGAGCTATGACAAATTTAAAAATATGGAATGATAATAGTTTTATATTCATTGTCTAGCCAGCCATGATTTTAAGACACCACAAATTATAAGATGTATTCTGTCAGAGAAGAATAAAAGAATAATATTTCATAATTGTAAAACCTAGTATACAACCAAAAGAAAAGATTTACAAAACAATATGTATTCCTAATATGTATAATAAGAGAAAAACATGTTATATGAAATAATACTTTAGTCATAGTCAAGTACAACTTTGTATTCTATTTCATACTTTAAAATATCAGTTTTAAAGCACCAAATTTAATTCATGACCTATTAATGGCTGTGACTTACAGTTTGAAAAAAAAGGCCAATTTAGAACACTCCAGATGTCTGGCAGTGAAGAAAAGGAAATGGAGTAGATGTGTAGAATTTAGTTAAAGCTAATTCTTTTCCAATTTTGGTTACTAATGCGTTTTATACTTGCTTAAAGGTATTCATGAGAATATGTACTTTGATTTTGGTAGATATTCCTAAAAATCTATTCATTGCAGTTGCAATACTCTCCTATTACAAAATCTCTTTTAAATGAATCATTATAGGAAAGGGCCTGTTTTCCGACTACCTTGATAACACAATATATTTTCAACCATTTTAGTCTTTACTAGTGTAAGCTCAGTATATTTTAAATTTTCATCTCTGCAAAGATTCTCTGCCTGTTGTATGAGTCTAGTGAGACAAACCCTTGCACAATAAGTCAACAAGACAACTTTATTACTTTAGATAGATAAGGACAGTGGAAGCAGTAAGGACAAATAGAAGCCTAGGTATTATGGCAAGCGAGTCCTCCAAGCCTCAGGAAAGCAGCTCAGGGAGGATGGAGTCTCATCTGTATCTACCTTGCATCGTACCACAACCGAGAGGGGCTGAATGCGCTCTTCACTGGGTTGTATACCAAGGGCACAGTTCAGATCACTGAGCTCAGGTATTGTAGAATGTTGTGTTGTAGGTGTGATGAGGACGTAGAGTGTGTGTCCCAGTTTCTTCTTGTCTCAGGATGCTTCATTCTTGGCACATTTTAAAGTTATCCTGAGAACTACAGGTGGGAGATAGGAGAACTGGGTTGGACAAGGCCATCTAGGAACCTGTCGTCCTACAGCCTCCTATTTCAGATATCTCTCTGTGAGTTTAGGTACATTTTTGTGTATTTCAGAAATTTTGGGTTTTGTTTTCTGGTACCTATACATTTACATTCTTCTCTTAAATTGTTAGACCTTTCTTTTTCAGTCATCGGAGTTCTGTATATATCAAGAAAATTAGGTCCTTTCTGAAATGTAGTTTATAAATATCTTCCCTATTTCATGTTTAATTTTTGACTTCAGAATGCAATTTATTTTTGTCAGGAGGAATAATTTTGTCTTATTACATGTTGTGGGAAATGTATCAATGCTTTTATTCATGGCTTTTGAAGTTTGTGTCATACTTAGATAAGCCTTCCCAAAATATTATTGCTATTTTTAATTATTGCACATTTTCTTCTAGCAATTCTTTTTCTCTAACTTTTAAATATTTGACCCCCTTTGCTTCTGGACACTTTGTAAACTGTTATAAGCATTAGTCCCCTGCTTAAAATAATCATAAAGACTAGACAAAATTAGTAAAACTCCTATTTACAGGAATTAGAAAACAACTAATGCAGGGCTGGCGCCTGTGGCTCAAAGGAATAGAGTGCCAGCCCCATATGCCGGAGGTGGCAGGTTCAAACCCAGCCCTGGCCAAAAAAAAAAAAAAAACCCACCAAAAAACCCCTCAACTAATGCAAGACTATGATCTTTGCAATATAGAAAAGAACTCAGGAAGAGACACATACCATCTGCATGTAAGGAGTGTTGATAGGATCAGAAGCTCACCAGTGCCACGTGCTCCAGAACAACTCTGTGTAGTGCTAGGGTACATATGATGATCAGACATATGTATGATGTGATTAAGATGGGATTGTCTACTGAAGAGCACAGAGTGAGAAGAAAACTTTCTCTTCTCTGGAATGTTATGCCAACATTTAAGTATGGTTAGAGGACAACAAAGTAGGAAGGGGGACCTAAGATCTGATAGCCAGGTAGGTAGGAGAAAAAATGTGGGATGGTATCGTAGGAGGAGACTTGGGGAAAATGTTTTTAGAAGGATAAAGTAGTCAAAAATTTCAAATTCTAAGAGGTCAAGCAACGTAAGAATTCAAAACATCAGATTTAGAGAGAGATTCATTGATAAACATACAAAGAGTCCTTTTCGTGGAATAGGAGAGACTGATATCAGGTTGGAATGATTGGAAAACAGAGAGGACGCTGAAGGATCAGTCAAGATGCCTGATTGTGAGAAGTAAGAAAGAAAGTGCAATTCACTGCAGGAAGAATAAGATTAAGCTGTTCTATTGTTTTTATTTAGTTTTGTTTTAAAATCAGAAAGATGGAAGCATATTTAAATGAAGTACCTAATACTAAATGAAAGTAGTTTTTTATATAAAATAAAGGCAGAGTATATGTAATTAAGGGTGCAAGTCCTGGAGGAGATAGAAGGGTGTAAGAGGAATTAACCTTAAAAAGGAGATGTTCAGTTGTGCACACAGATGAGAAAGGAAGGAAAGTTGGGATAGGTGTATGTGCTATATTTAGTAACAGTAACTTTCCCAAATTTCATTGTGGAGCCCATTGTTTTCTGTACAGAAAGTAAAACAGATCATGTCCTGAGAATAAAGGAGGAGACAGTGGAGCTGCAATTTTGAAGACTGGCAGAGTTTGAAAGAGAGTTTGTGGAAAATGAGAAAGGAAAATGACTGGGGAACCCTAGAAGGGTTCTCTACCTAGTTTAATGATTTTCCTCTAGCAGTACCCAGCTCCCTGATGTAGGAGTGGGGGATGTGGATGGTGGGATTCTACCTAGTTTAATGATTTTCCTCTAGCAGTACCCAGCTCCCTGATGTAGGAGTGGGGGATGTGGATGGTGGGATTCTACCTAGTTTAATGATTCAGACTTGAGTTGATTTAGATTCAACGTCTTAGAACCTGAGAACTAGACGAAGACTGGCATAGGAGAACATTAGCCTGGCATTTCTGGCTATCTACTGTAAATAATGATTATGAAATTCAAATCTTTGGAAAAAGGGAGTCATTTTATTCTAATACAGTGTGGAGATATATATACATATATATACATATATGTGTGTGTGTATATATATATATGGAGAGAGAGAGAGAGAGGGAAATTTATATATTTATTTCTCTTCCCAGAATTCTTTCAGGCTATAGTTATCAGACATTACAATTACAGGGTGGATGACCTAGCTCCAAGTCTCAAAGGCAGTTTTTTTAGTGAGTAGCTATGTGCATAAGTACAAGGACAGAGGTCCTCCACCCTGAATTCTGAAGAGTGGATAACCTCTGCAGACACAACTCTGCTTTTGTGTTGGAAGCATCTGTTTCAAAAAAGACTTAGGGCAGGCTGGGCATCATAGCTCAGTGGTTAGAGTGCTAGCCCTGCACACCAGGGGCAGTGGGTTCAAACCTCCACCAGGCCTGCTTAACAAAACAAGAAAAAAGGGTTAGGGCAAGAAAAGTAAAAAGGGGTATAACTAAAAGTGACAAGATCAGTTCTTGAATTTCTGAAAAGCTAGTGCTATGGCTGCATTCTAAACAAAATATATTCTTTCTTGAGATAGTTTGATAGTAAAACAGTGAAGTTGGAGAAATGATTTGTGATCTGAAATAACCAGAAACCTCTAGATGTTGTTGATGGACTTCAGTGCTGACAATTAAAGGGTTTCAGATACCTTATTGGGTATTACCAAAACCCTCTGATTAAATAAGATATGTCTCAGGAACTTGATATTCAGGTTTTTGAATATATATTTCCTAGGTTTGCCATGCTTCTAGATGGCCCAGGGTGGCCTAAACAAGGATTTACATACCTAATGTTTATTTTTATAGCTTCCCTCTGCACACTATGTAAATAGGCAATCCTGTTTAAATGATCAGGATTAATGACCCCCATCAAAAGTATCTTTTCCCTACCCCTGTTTTTTTTTTTTAAGCTGGATATTTTATATACATTTTCTAACTTTGAGGTATTTTTTTCCTTAGCTAGCTCTAATTTTTTACTGCTCTCTTCAGCTCTGTATAATGGAAACAATCACCTGTATAATATCCCACTTACACTTTTTTTCTTCCTTTTATATTTGTGTGTATTTTTATATAGACCTCAAAATAGTCCATGCACAGAGTGTTTCAGAAAATAACCATCTCAGGATTTTGTAAACTCTTCAAATAATTATATCATTTCTGTAAACATTTTTATATACAGGGATACAATTAAAAGAGAGACTTTACCTAACAAATGCAATCATTCTAACTTGGTTCTTTGTACCCTCAATGAAGCCCCAACAATAAAAATAAAAATAAAATTTATGTACAGTAGAACATCAATAGTTGACCACCTTCCTACATTGACCACCTCCTTAAGTTGACCTAATTTTCATAGACTGGACATGCACCACATGTACGTATGAGTACAGTCAGTCTAGTTCCTTATGTCGGCCATCTTCCGATATGTTGACCACTTTGTTACGGCCCTTTGTCTGGTCCACTTACAGAAGTGCTATTGTACTTGTACCAACTAGAAAAAAATTAATTATAAAATATTTGATGTCATCTATTTTTAAAGGATACATTTTGCTACAAACTAAAATGAAAGAAACTTCAAAATCCATTCTTTTTTTTTTTTTTTTTT
>NW_003852402.1:42139576-42150659 GCF_000181295.1 Otolemur garnettii | reverse complement strand
CACAACGCCCGGCCATTTTTTGGTTGCAACCATCATTGTTGTTTGGCGGGCCCGGGCTGGGGATTCGAACCCACCACCTTAGGTATATGTGGCTGGCGCCTTAGCAGCTTGAGCCACAGGCGCCGAGCCACAAAATCCATTCTTATATTTAAATTATAGTTCTTTTATGACATAGGAATTAGTTTCAGAAAAGACTATTTTCTGCAGGGACAAAAAGGGAAAGATTGCATCTTTAATTTATGTACTTAAGTCCATATTCTTAATTAAATTACCTTTTATGCTAATTAAAAATTGACAATTATATTGTTAAGTAACATTTAAAACTTGAAACTTTTTCTAACTAAATGTTCTTTGCTGTTTTGTAGAGCAACTCAAGCAAGAAGACCTTATAAAGCAGGAAAAATCTGTACTCTCTGTGGAAGCAAAGACAGATGCACAGATTTTCTATGCAGTAAGCTAAAGAAAATAACTTAAATATAAAAAGAAAAAATTCATAAAGCATTGGACAACAAGGAAAACAAAGTGCTTGAACACTAGTTGTTTATTGTTATGTTAGTATTGTTCCTTTGAACAGAATGTTATTACTATTTTATCAAAGGAGGGTTAACAGAATATCATCCTTAGATGTCTCTGAACTTTAGAGCTTTTTCTGTGCTTCCTCACCCTTATTCTTACCCCTAAGGACATTCCACAGTCAGAAAGAAGGAATGAGAACTAACAGTTACATTCTGAAAAGATTTCACAGTTAATTCCTAAAACAGCAGCCTATTTGACAATGGCTACTTTAAAGGATAGGCTATTCTAAAATATTTCTAAAAAGAAAAAAAAATAAAGTAGCAAATATTTAACAGCATTTTTTTTCAGTTTTTTCTCTAAAAAATAACAGAAATCTCCCCCAAATAGGCAGAAAGTGAAAAGTAGACAGTATGTTTAATTAAATTTTTCTTTTACTTTTTCTAAACTTAAGAGCTTATAACTCCAAAAGTATAACTATACTTAGAATATACAATGCTTAGAAGAATGTGGTAGAGGATAAACTCAGTCAGTAAATATCATATTATGCTTTTGTGATAAATAAAACCAAAACTAGTGGACAGTTTCCTCGTAACACCAGTGCTGGGGTAAATTCCACCCTAGCATTTCTGCTTTTGCTTTATTTAAATCAAGATGCAAAGTTTTTCTCTTAGAGGTAGCCAAACATTGTATGTTAGATTCTAAGGAGTGTGACAGGGGTCCACATAGTGGGGAGAGAGCCTGAGCAGAGTGAGGAGGCTTTTTGCACAGAGGCGTGACCTTCATGGGAAGGGAGAGCCCTATGAAGTGAACTGAGCATCCAGGCCTGAGGTCTGGCGTGGGGTCTCAGAGCCAGAGCAGGATGAAGGGATACCCACGCAGGTGGCTCAGCAAGAGTGTCTGTGCCCAAGCTAGGTGAGGTAGGTGCTAACATGGAGAGAAGCTTGGTGTAGGGTTTCTGCATCAGAGCAGATGAGGAGGGCGTCCATGGAGAGAGGGTTGCTAAAGTCCAAGCAGAAGGAGAAGAGTCATGTATAGACATGGCTGACAAGAGATTTCAAAACCTAAGCAAGTAAAGGGGCCATCAGTGCTTAGAGGCAACCTCAGACAAAGTGGTAGATGAGAGAGGCTTTAATGTGGGGACGATGACCTGGCGTGGATGGAATCAGAAAGGAGTCCACACATTGGAGAAGCCCAGAACTGGGTTTCAAAGTCTAGCAAGGTGGGCGGCTTTCCAAGTGGAAGCCCAGCCTTTAGGTTGGCATATTACAAATTTTTAAATATAAATATATTGCCAAAATTGCATTGGATATACTTACAGAATTATTTCTTGAAATAAAAATTTCACCTGACATTCTTTATTTTTATTTGCTAAATCTGGCTGTTCAACCAGCCTGGTGTGGGTATCTGAGCCCAAGCATGATAAGGAGGACACCGCATGAGGGAGGGTAGAGGCGATGGTGGGAGTGGAAGCACACTGAGGAATTGATCAGTGGTAAATGAAGTAAAGATAGTAAGGGCTGGTTTTCTCACTGTCTGAAATAGAGTACAGACATGTAAAGGAAGAAAACAAGCACAAATCTTATGGTGGTGAATCATTTAATTGCTAAAAGTATTAGCAATTATGAATTTTAATAAATATAAATAAACATAGATCTATATGTGTGTTTATGTATGCATCTATGTACATGTATTCCCTAGCTCTGAGAGGCCTTTGGAGAAACTGACACCAAAGCAATAAGCACAACTAGTCACCAGGTCTTGATTTCTTAATTGTAGTCTGCAAGAAAAGGCATCAGGGCTCATTGGAGTTTAATTCCAGAGTGGGGGCCTGGAAAGTGTACCAGTAAGATAAATCTAGACCATCTTTTTTCCTGTTCAAAACCAAGGAAGTACCCCCTAAAATGATAAGGATGTAAGAAAAGGGACACAGATACCATGTTAGGGGCTTCTACTTGTTAAATCTTGGGAAAGTTTGAAGGCAGAAGTAATGATAATAGGGATAAATTGCAACCTATTGGATAAAAGTGGAAGATATGATTTCATACTAATGGAGATTAATAAATGAATAAATTAAAAATTTGATGAGAAACAGTGGATTTACCTAGTAACAAAGTAATTCCCCATAAAAAATGTATATCTACTAAGAGGAAAAGAGTAACTTAACAGTAGCGTAACCTGGCAGGCACCACCCTAATTAAGGGATCAAAGTGATCGTCATTAGTAATGGAAAACCATATCCCCCCAAGAGGAGGCAAGAAGATCATGGCATCCCTTCTGTGGCATTTCTAGCAATGATACATAACCTAACCCAATAACGAGGAATCATATAATAAACCCAAATTGCAGATTTGTTTTAAAAATTGAAGATTTGTTAACAAAATAACTGACTCTTTAGTTTCAAAAATGTGAAGGTCATATAAGTCAAAGAAAGAGGTCATATAAGTGTGAAAACTAAATGCAGCATGTGGTTCCGAATGGGAGCTGAAGATTTCATGATGTCAATGTAGCAGTATTAATTTCCTGATTTTGATGATTGCATTGTGGTTATATAAAAGATTATCCTTGTTTGTAGGAAGGACAACTGAGGTGCTCTGGGATGATTAGGTACCAGGATGACAACCTGCATTCAGGGTGGTGCCTGTAGCTGAGTGGTAGGGTGCCAGCCTCATATCCGAACCTGGCCCCGACCAACTAAAACAGCAGTGGCAACTGCAACAAAAAATAGCTGGGCATTGTGGTGGGCGCCTATAGTCCCAGCTACTCAGGAGGCTGAGACAAGAGAATCAGTTAAGCCCAAGAGTTTGAGGTTGCTGTGAGCTGTGATGCCACTGCTCTCTACCAAGGACAACAGAGTGAGAGTCTGTCTCAAAAAAAAAAAAAACCTGCATCCAAATGTTTCAAAATAAGCTATTTGTACCATATTGAAACTTTTTAATGTTTTTAAATTTCTAAAAATGAACAGTTGTAAAATCTTAAATCAGTTTGGAGGCTTTAATATTAGTACAAAGGAAAAAGAAGTTCATAGTAGAGTATTTCTGAGAGAAGTAGAGATGATGAGATCAATTTCATTAATATCTATAGAGTCAAATTAGCAAATATTGGGAACTGATCTGATCTGGTGATAAGAAAAAGAGAGTATAAGATAAATACCAGATTTGGAATTTGGATAACTAATGATACAATTAACTGAGACATGAGTTATATGAACAAGAGAAGCTTCAGAGAATAGATGATAGGTTTAATTTTGATCATTATTAGCTTTAGATACCTATGTAAGGTCTCAAGAAGTAAGACTATATTTAAAAATAGATGAGGCTAAAAAGAAAGAACTCACCGGTGTATGCACATAGAGAAGATAAAATCCTGAGGAAGAAAAACAATGAGAACTACTGAAAGAGAATGGGGAGAAACAAAAGAAAAAAATAGAAAAGAGAGGGTGTCTGTGTCTATAAAACATCATGTTGCAATTTTGATAGAAGTTACATTAAACCTATAGATCAATTTAGTAATAATAGGCATTGACTATGTTGAGTCTTCCAATGCATTGACACAATTTGTATTTTCACTTGGCATATTCTTTGAGTTCTTTTATCAATGTCTTATTTTCAGAATATAGATTCTGTGAATGTTTTATTAGAGTTACCAAAAAAAATTCTTTTTTTTTTTGGGCTTTGTTGTAAATGGTATTTTAAATTGTTTTTCTTAGTAATTTCTAGTTTGATTTCACTGTGGTCAGAAAATACACTGTATTTGGATTTTAGGTTTTTTAAAATTGTTAAGGTTTGTTATTTGTCCTGACACATGCTATCCTGGTGTATGTTCCATGGCTGTCTGCAAAGAATGTGATTCTACTATTGCTAGTATAGTGTTCTTTAAATATCAATTTGATTATGTTGGTTGATACTGTTGTTGCATCCTCTGATTCTTTTTTTATGTCTAGTTCCTCTATCAACTTTTGAGAGAGGGATATTGAAGTCTTCACTTGTAAGTGTAGATTTTTACATTTATCCTCTCAATTCTGTCAGTTTTTCTTCATGTATGTTGAAACTCTGCTGTTAAATATACACACAGTCAGAATTACTATGTTCCTTGGTGAATTGACCATTTCATCAATCAATATATAATAACCTTTTGTAGCCCTGATAATGTTCTTTGTTCTGAGGTCTATTTCATCCATATTAACATAGCACTTCAGCTTTCTGTTCATTTATGTTTATTTTTAAACTGCGTATATTATTGTATTTCACGTTAGTTTCTCACAGACAGCATGTAGTTGGGTCATGTTTTTAATCTATTCCAATAATCTCTTTTAATTGTTATATTCAAATGATTTGCATTTATCATAATTATCAATATGTTTGAATTTAGGTCTACCATTTTGTTATCTGTTTTCTAGAGGGGTTTTCCTGTCTTTTTGATTACTGTTTCCAGTTTTATAGATTCCTTTTGGTTATTTGAATATTTTTTTAAATCCACTTAAATTATCTCTTGTGATTTTGACATACCTCTGTATAAATTTTTTAGTGTTTATCTAGGGATAATAACATGTATACTTAATTATTCACAGTATATTTAGCATCAGTAGTTGACCATTTCAATTGGAATGTAGAAGCCTCACCACCACATGAATCCCATTACTCTCCCATAGATCTTATAGTTGTCTTGCATATTATATCTACATACATTGAAGATGCCATCATTAATAGACTTTTATTTTCAACTCTTATATATATTTTAAAGAATTGAAGAGGAATAAAATAGCCTTGTTCTGGGCTCTTCCTTCATTCTTGATATTTCAGTCTTTTTTCTGGTATCATTTACATTCTAAAGGATTTACTTTAGCAATTCTTTTACATATATGTAAAAAGTTCCTTCATTTGAAAATTGGCCAGGTGCAGTGGCTAATGCCTATACTCCTGGCACTCTGGGAATCAGAGACAGGAGGATTACTTGAGCTCAGTAGTTTGAGACCAGCCTGAGCAAGAGCAAGCCCCTGTCTCTACAAAAAGTAGAAAGTATAGCTGGGCCTGGTGGTGGGCACCTGTAGCTACTCAGGAGGCTGAGGATTGCTTGAGCCCAGGAATTTGAGGTTGCATAGGTCATTGCACTCTGGCCCCAGACAGCAGGATGAGATTCAAAAAAAAAGGAAATGATTTATTGGTTATTTCTTTTCATTCCTGAAGGCTACTTTTGCTAGATATAATTCTTCATTTAAGATCTATTTTTTATGCTTCATTTTATCACTTAAAAGTATTGTGTCACTTCCTTTTGGTCTCTGGTTTCTGATGAGAAATTTAGTCTTTAATTCTTTGTTTCTGTATAGGTAATGTCACTGTCCTCTGGAGCTTTTCAAAGTTTGTTTGTTTTTGGTTTGGGGGGGATATTTTGGTCTACAATTTTTTTTTTTTTTTTTTTTTGCAGGTTTTGGCTGAGGCTGGGTTTGTACCCACCACCTGTGGCATATGGGGCCAGCGCCTTACTCCTTTGAGCCACAGGTGGTGCCCTTGGTCTACAACTTTTTAATCAGTTTTATTATGAAATTTTTGAGCATAGATTTTTTTTTAGTTTATTTTCATTCAGTATATATTATGCAGAGTTTTTTCAATCAGCAGGTTTATATCTTTTTCCAAACATGTAAATTTTTCAGCCATTATTTTTCCAATTTTTTTTTTTTTTAGCATCACATTTATTTTTCTTCTGGGACTCTGATAACAATAAAGTTAGAACTTTTGTTGTTGTTCCCTAAGGCTCTTTTGATTTTTTTTAAAGAATATTTTTTCAGAGCAGCACCTGTGGCTCAAAGGAGTAGGGTGCTGGGCTCATATACTAGAGGTAGCAGGTTCAAATCTGGCCCCAGGCAAAAACTGCAAAAAAAAAAAAAAAAATTTTTTTTTCTCTTTTTCATATTTGATCATTTCTGTTAATTTATCTTCAAGTTCACAGACTTTTTCTTTGTCTAGTTTGCTATGAAGTCCTTTCAGGTTTTTCTGTTGTTGTTACTGTATTGTTCAGTTCTAGTATTTCTATGTAATTCTTCATCATATCTTCTATTTCTTGGCTGATACTTTCTATCTTAACTTTTATTTCAAAGTCTTTTTTACATAACTCTATTATGTGTTTCATTTTATCATTGATAGGTTATTTCTTGTGTTTTCTCATTTCAGATTGGAGTTTTTGGTTGAATTATATCCCAGAATTTTGAATATTTTACTATGAGACATTAGATTTTATTTGAATGTTATGGAAAAAGTTGAATTTTTGTTTTAAAGGCATTTAACCTGGTTAGTTTTAGGCCATAATTTCTAACCTGCCTTCTTTGAGCTGTGGTTTCAAAGTTCAATTTTGAAAGACTTCACAGTATTGTTCAGATCTATCTCAAGAGAATGTAACCCAGTGGACACTTCGGGATATAGGGAAAGTTTTATTAATTAGGTCAGTTCTCTCGGTCTTTGGTGTGCTAATTAGTATCAGATCCACATGCCTGGTTGAGCCAGAAAGTCATCAACAGATTTGCAGGGTTTCTTTCTGTCCTCTTCTAAACTTTTCTTTCTCTGCCGTCTGTCTGATACCTTCTAGTTCCCTGGACCTCCCCTTTTCTGTATTCTTGCCAAAACTGCATATGTTCATGTTCAGGCCCTAAGCAGGAGGACAGAGACAGAAAAAAAAGAAAAAACAAGGCAATTTGGCCCTGATCTCTTGAAGCCTCAGATCAATCAAAGGAGAAGAAAATTCTCCTCCTCAGAGTTCTGGCTCTTTTGGTGCCTCTTGCTGGCCACCTTCACTTCCACCATCACCCTCAGATTGCCTGGAACCCGGGACATAAAAGATCGAAGAAAAAATAGATTAAAAAAAAACCAAGTGATTTCTTTACTCTTTCCAAGTAATAATACTTGCATTTCCCACCCCTTGAACTGAGTGCTCTTGTGCAGTCTCTCTCTGTCTGCACCATAGTGTTCTGGGGTTTGGGACATTATTGCATTCAGGCTGAGAGATACCAGAAAGGAAAAAAATCAGTGAACTCACTGACAGTTCCAGCATTTGGAACTGCTTATAGATACTTTCTCAAGCTGCTTATAGATACTTCCTTTTCAGAGTTTTCAAAAGCTATCTATGCATTCTATCCATGTTTTAGAGTTTTGTTCAGTGAGGGGAAAAGGTTAGAATGTATTAATGCCATCTTATCAAGAAATATAACTGGAAGATCATTTTTTTAAATAGTAAAATAAGTTTGGCTCTACCCCTTTCTCCTTATAAGTCACTAAGAAACTAAAGGGGAATAAGAAATAAAAATAAACTATCTTTACTGAAATTAGGAGTCATTTGTACCCCTTTACCAAGTGTTTATAAACGTAGTTAAGTTCAGAGAAGTTATCTGTACAGTAATTGCAGATCTTATAGTCCATAGAGCATATTTTTAAAAGTAAGTGGCAAATCCAGAGGGAAAAACTCAACAATTACTTTTCTAAGACAATGGGAAAGAATACAAGACTGACAAAAAAACTCCCAAGAAGTCTTCCACCAAGGAGAAGTAAGAGAGGCAGTCTGCGGTGGTTTGAATAATGTCCTCTCCAAATTCAGATTTACCCAAAACATCAAAATGTAATCTTCTTGGAAAGAGAATTTTTGCAGATCTACTTAATAACTAAAAGATGAGGTTATACTACATCAGAGTGAGCTGTCCAGTGACTGAATGGCATCTATATTAGAGGGGGAAAGGACATAAAGGGACGCACTCAGAGAAAGGAAGGCTATATGAAGATGGAGACAAAGATTGGAGTGATGGAACTCTAAGGCAAGGAAGACCGAAGATGGCCAGGATGCACCAGCAGCTAGGAGGAGGCTAGAAAGATCCTCCCCTAGGGGCTTCCAGTAGTTTTGTAGCTTTGGGTTTTACATTTAAGTCCTTAATCCATCTGAGTTGATTTTTGTAATGGTGAGAGCACGGATCTGGTTTCAATCTTCTGCATGTAGATATCTACATTTCTCAGCACCATTTACAAAGATTTACTAAAAGAAGTATCTGTTCTCCAATGGTGCATGGCCCTGCCAACACCTTGATTTCAGAATTTCAGTCTCTAGAACTGTGGGAGAATAAATTTTTCTTCTTTTAAGCCATCTACTCTGCCTAAGTATTTTGGCAGCCCCAGAAAAGTAATATATAGCTAGAAGGAGAAATCACCTAGAAAACAACATATTTGCAGTCAGAAGTCTGTCATGAGCAAAGATGACTCTATTTGGGGGCAGTGCCTGTGTCTCAAAGGAGTAGGGCGCCAAGCTGGCCCCATATATCAGAAGTGGACCCCATAAACCCAGCCCCGGACAAAAAACAGCAAAAAAAGAAGACTCTATTTTGATAGCCTTGCAACTGCCAATCTTTCCAATAGGGAGAAATATAGACTAAATAGAACCTCACATATGTAATCTTGTGACTTAAAGAAATTTACCCTCAAGCCAGAAAAAATTTCAATTAGCCTGGAGACTGACCTGGCTGTTCTCCTACACAACAGCCTGCAAAGGCCTGGTCTGGGAAAAACTCCTTTGTTTAAAAATGAATAATGTGTTGGGCACAGTGGCTCATACCTGTAATCCTAGCACTTGGGAGGCTGAGGCAGGTGAATTGCCTGAGCTCACAGGTTCGAGACCAGCGTGAGACAGAGTGAGACCCCATCTCTAAAAATAGTCGGGTGTTGTAGCAGGTGCCTATAGTCCCAACTCGGGAGGCTGAGGCAAGAGAATCATTTGAGTCCAAGAGTTTGCAATTACTGTGAGCTATGACACCGTAGCACTCTACCAAGTGTGACAAAGTGAGACTCTGTCTCAAGAAAAAAATAATAATGTGAAAAAATTAAGGAAACAAATGAATAATGTATTAGACACACCCTAAAGCAACCATCAAAGATTCCTTCTTTCCTTTATTCAGGCCCTTGTATTATCACATCCCCTTGTGGACAAGACCTGCAACATACTTCTGACCATTAAAATACAAGAAAGGTGATATAATGTCACCTGTGATTATATTATATTATATGGCAAAGGTGATGAGGTGTCATTCTAGTACCTACTTGCTCTGCTTTGTAGAAGCAGGCAGCCATGCTGTTAATTGCCTAGGAGAGAACAGTGTGGCAGAGAATAGTAAGTGGCCTCTGTGAGCTAAAGGTAGTCTTTAGCCAAAAGCCAGCAAAACTTGAAGTTCTCAGCCGTACAGCCCCAAGGAAATTAATTCTGCCAACAATCTAAGTGAGTTTGGAAGAAGAATCTTCCTTGCTCAGTCCTTCAGATGAGAACACACCCTGGTCCACACTGATTTCAGCCTGGTGACACCCTGAAGTAGAGAACACAGTCAAGTCCTGCCTGAGCTCCTGACCATGGAATTGATGAGGTAATAAACATGTTTTTTTTAAGTCATTAAGTTTGCGACAATTTGCTGTACCACGTAGACAAGTCATACAAGTGATCAGGGAAAAGACTAGTACATGATCTTTGGGAAACAAACAAACAAACAAACAAAACTCTAAAACAAAAAAAAATGGCAAAAGAAAAAATTCTTGCCAGAATAATACTGTCATGGAACATATGGAAAATGAGAACAGGTATACCATCTTTTAAAAACTTTGTAAAGCAGCTTAAAACAAGAGCTCAAAACAAAAACACAAGGGTCGTGGAAGATTTGACAAGATGAAAGAAGATAAAATCCCTAGTAAAGCACAAGAAAAATAAACAAAACTATTACAGAAGTGAAAATCACTTTGGAAACAGCAAAAGGGAATAAAAATGCTGAGAAACATAGCAAGGGAGATAGAGGTCATGACTGAGAAAGGCAAGCAAGGAAGTTAAAAGATTAAAGAGGAAACTATAATATGCAAAGGTAAATCAGATTCAACATGTGAATAATTAAAAGCTACAAAGAACAGAACCAAAATAATAGTATAGGAAATAAAGCTAGATAGATAAGTAGATAAATATTAAAGAAATAATAAAATAAATTTTATAGAAGATCTTAAATCTTAACATTGAAAGTGTATACTACATACCAGTGACACAAAATAGTCAACAGAGAAAACATAGCCTGGTAAGTCCCTGGATGTCAATGGAAAAGAAAGAAACCTTTAACTTCCAAGCCAAAAATGTGACATCCTTTATTAGAAAGTTCAACAGTCTGAGCTGAATCAGAAAAACATCCACTCTAAGCATTTTGGCAGTGTAATTAATACTGTAAAAGCTAAGGAATCATAGATCAGTGGTTACTGTGCCAGCCACATACACCAAGGCTGGTGGTTTTGAACCCAGCCCAGGCCAGCTAAACAATGACAACTGCAACAAAAAATAGCCGAGCATTGTTGCAGGTGCCTATAGTCCCAACTACTTGGGAAGCTAAGGCATGAAAATCGCTTAAGCCCAAGTGTTTGAGGTTGCTGTGAGCTGTGACACCACAGCACTCTACCAAGGACAACATAGTGAGACTCTTTCTCACAAAAAAAAAAAAAAAAAAAAAAGACAGAAAAATGGCAGCAAAGAAAATAAGTTCCCCATTTTACCAAGAGACTGTGACTCTCACATCCATTCAAGT
>NW_003852402.1:42135479-42138160 GCF_000181295.1 Otolemur garnettii | reverse complement strand
TCATTTATCCTCCCACTCTTCTTCCTAGTGTAATTCAGTAATGGTTGTCTGATTCTTTCTACTCAGGTGAGCAGATAGAAAAGGAGTTTATTTCCTGAAAAGTATTACTATCTTACTGGGCTAGATAGCTAAAAACACTTTAATGGCAGCCTGCAGAGTTAAGTTTGCCATTTGGGAAACGAAGAGCAATCGAAAGCTTCTGAAAATAAGTGGAGTAAAATGAATAGATTGATGCGATTATCTGAAGTGATCTGAATGGAAAAGGAGAGATGAAAATAAGAGGTGTAGAATCCTAGAATGTAAGAGCTGGAGCAGTGAGGTTTATAAGTGTCTTATGCAAGGGGACACACTGATTTTGAGAGAGAATGAGCATAAGAATCTACATCTCCTTACTTCTGTATTTCCGTACTCTCCCTAGTAGACAAGGCTGACTTTTACTGAAAGAGAATATATTATAACTTATAAATGGTTACTGCTTGGAGGGGTGAAACATCAAAAATGATGGCATATGCCCAAGAACTAGGAGAATGGCAGCATTATTCTTAGAAAAATTATCTAATTTTCTAGAGAAAAAAGAAATTTTATTTAATTCTTTATGGACTTTCTTTTTCTTTCTAGGTAATGCAGATCGTGACCAAGCCATATGTATGTATTATCCTTTCTTTTTTGAACAATTTAACTTCTTTATGTGAAATCCAGCTTTCAATTGCTTCTTTATTTACAGATTACCCATTCTGGTATCCAAAGTGGGAAGTGCCCCGGCCAATTGTCTGTGATCCGCTGTGCACATTTATTTTATTACTGAGAATAATATGTTTTATACTTTGTGTCGTAATTGTTTTGTTAGTACAGCCTTTTTTCCCAAATATTTTATTGGAACAACAGATGACATTTACCCCTGGGGAATCTATAATAGAGAAAGAAAAACAGGTGAAAATAAAGGAAATGAAGGAGAAAGAGATAATAAAAAAGAAAGAACCAGCAAAAGAAGAGGATGAAGAGGAGGAAGATGAAGAAGAAGGAGAGAAAGAAGAGGAAGAAGAGGAGGAAGATGAATCTTTTTAGAAAATGAATCTTAAGCCAAAAGTATAATATAAAAAAAAAAACTAAATAAAACACTGAGCTTTAACAAGAAAATATGCAAACCACTATTGCATGTTTTTGTTATTCCCTTCTCTTTTCTATACTTACTCAACAAATTTAAATTTGAAAAATAAAGAAAGAAACAAAAATATGTATAACTATTAAAAGTGAACTCAGCCCTAAGAACAAATATGTGATAATAGAAAAATTGAAAAAGATTTTACCAGGCTAATTAATCATATGATTTCACCATGGTGCACTGATAAAGGAGGGTATTTCTTCTAAGTATGTTTCCATCTCTGTGCTTTTAATATTCTTTAGATGAGTTAATAAGCTTCTTGAGATTAAATAAGATTATTCATGTAAGGTACTTAAGATAATTCCAAGTTCAGAATACCATTGAATAAACATTGGGGGTTTTTAAATTTTTTATTACTATCATAGTTGTTACTGGTAGTGGTGGTATTTTTCATATGGTATCAAGGCATCTAATACTGTTTATATTTGTGGTATGTGATTTTGGGATAGTTTAAGTGCTACCTATACATCCTGTTAGGAGACAAATTTATTATTTCTACTTCATGTTCAATATTTTATTAAAGACTTGCTATAATTTGTTGCCACCCAAGGCTAATAAATGCCAAAATTTTAATTTGTGATTGAGCAATCTGGCTGCTTCCACATTTTTAGTATATAATAAATCAATTTTTAAAAGATTTTTGATTGTAGTTATTCAATACGTAGAGTAAAAAATTCATAAATCGGATGTTAACTATTTACCACTGATAACAGTAGTGAATGAATAAAAATACCTAGCATAGCAAAACACATCAAATAATATGTAAACTCTGTATTTATTAATGCTGTTGTTCTTTAATTATATTAGTTTTAGATATTAAAAGCCTACTCTTAAATATGACAAGATGAGAGTGATACCAAAAAAATCTAAGCTGTCCTCTTAGATTTGAGAGTTTCTGGTTTGTTTAATTTTCTTTGTTTTATATTTTTTAAAAAAACTCTGTTTTTTTTTTCCTTTTAGAATTGGCAGGTTTTTATTTTGCCATGTAAAGATATTAAAAAACGTAGAATTGTCATCTGTTACTGATTTTTTCCGAAGAAAATCTATTTTTTTCTTATTTAGATCTTTTATTTCTTTTTTTTTATTTGTTTTTTATTTAAAATTAATATGAGGGTACAAATTTTTAGGTTACATTCTCACTTCCAGGGTAAAGTTTCATTTGTAATAGAGCCCCTCACCCTGGGGAGGGGGGCTATCCACCTTCACAATGTGCACATTAGGTGAGATCCTACCTCATGCCTTTACTCCTTCTGCCAAATGTCCTCCAAGAACTTTGGCTTTTAAAGATTAAAATTTTCTGTTTCTATGAAATCAGCCTCTTTTCCACCCAGCCTCCTGAGGAAAAAGCCTTAGGGAAAAGGGCTGGTTTTCTACATTGGTTTTAATCATTCTTATGTATTCTACTTCATTGCTTCCAAAGTGCTTTCACTTAAGTATTTAATACTCAGAATTTGGAGCTGGTATTGCCTACATTTTTCTTTTTTCTTTTTCTTTTCTTTCTTTTTTTTTTTTTTTTTTT
>NW_003852402.1:42064267-42135459 GCF_000181295.1 Otolemur garnettii | reverse complement strand
TTTTTTTTTTTTTTTTTTAGAAACAGAGTCTCACTTTGTCACCATCGATAGAGTGCCATGGCGTCACAGCTCACAGCAAGAGCTCCACAGCTCCAGCTCTTGGACTTAGGTGCTTCTCTTGCCTCAGCCTCCCAAGTAGGTGGGACTACAGCTGCCCTCCACAATGCCCAGCTATTTTTTGTTGCAGTTTGGCTGGGGTCAGGTTCGAACCAGCCACCCTCAGTATATGGGGCCAGCACCCTAGTTACTGAGCCACAGGCACTACCCGTCCTACATTTTTCAAATAAGACAGCTGGACAACTGACCTCAGATTTGTGAAATGTTTCCACCTAGCACTGAGAACAAATTAATTTCTGAACAGTTTGATGCATTTATAAATTATAAATTCTTCATGATGTCATGTTTAATTTCCACATATGGCTAGCTAGGTCTGTGCCTGTATTTCCTGGATGCCTAAATTCTAAACTTCTGCATCTACATTTCTACATGTTCTCATGGTAATTAATGGAATAATATGATTGCTATATGGGGCAGTAGTTTTTAACTGGGCACAATTCCTACCCACTTCCCCTCAGGGCATTTGGCATTATCTGGAAACATTTTTGATTGTCATGACTAGGGAGGTGCTACAGGTACCTAGTGGGTGAAGGCCAGGAATGCTGCTACACATTTATAGCACACAAAACATCCCCCTCAGCAAACATGTATCCAGTCTAAAATGTCTGCTATACATTTATTTTCATCCTGGAGGTGTATAAATTATGGATGCTTGATGTGGTGGTATTATACAGTAGTACCTCTGTAAGTTGACCACCCAAAGGACTGTAACAACTAGCCAACATACTGTGGTGGTCAACAGGAATTAGGCCTACTGTACTGATACGGACATGGGGTGCAGTTTCATTTCTAGTCTATGAAAATTAAATCTACTTGAGGAGGTGGCCAATATAGAGACATGGTCAACTATTGAGGTTCTACTGCATTTCCTTAAACTTACCTACATGGTTACCATGAGAGTAATCATTTTGTTATTATAATTCTGTCTCCCTAGTTCTAGATTAGTCCACTGACTATAACCAGGCCTAATTATAGTCTTTGATTTAAGACAAGTTTTCCTTGGTGACTAAAGTTTTAAAATGTAAAGCCCTGAGACTATTTAGCAGACTTTATGGAAAGAAAGGAGGAAATACAAATAGAGAAGCAGTAAAAGGCTGTTGTTGATGTCTATCACATAATTTCATCACAACCTTCACATGAACTGCTTTATTCCAGAATATGTTCTGTTGCCCATCCAGTACATTTTTCTTTTTCCATAGCTTGAGTTGGAGTTCTTTAACTGATTTAATTGATGGAATAAACTCATTTAATTTTATTAAATTTTTCATTATTATAAAATGACATGAACAATATTGGCACTAAAACTCCAAAATATAATTGCCTTTCATATCACCATTTGGTTAAAAGAACAGAAAGTCTTTTTTCATTTTATTTCTGAAGCTCTGGTGTTGAGCATCACCTCTGCCTCAGGTCTCCCAGAAGTCCAATGTCATATGTGCCTACAAACTTAGTTTTAATTTTTATTTTTATCACACAAGTGACAGCTTGACCCCTTTAACTAGCCTAAGGGATTATTAACATGAATCCTGGAGCTATTTGGGGAAAATTGCCCTTAATCTGTTTTTATAGTACTAAGTTTAGGAATATACAGGGAGTGCCAAAAAATGTGTACACACGTTTTAAGTGATCTTGTTGGAAGTAAAATTGATCATTCCCCAAAAGTGTACACATTGCAGGTAAAATGGATGTGTATATCATGTGTACACTTGATCAGTAGTGGTACCTTAAGCTCAACTGTGAAAAGTAATGCATAGGTAACAGCTCTTAAAATGTGTATACATTTTTTTGATACCCTCTTTACTTTGACCAGGCTTTTTAGGCCTAGATAGATTAGAATGATAGATGAGCATTTGGTCCATGCTTTAAAGTATGGTATATTCTGTTCTACACTGTAAAAACTCTGAGACCATTGAAATACTTATGGCCTTGGATACGAATCTCTGGCAAGTATCTATATTAGATTACATTCTGGCATATTATTAGGCCTGGAGGAAGACAGATATAATATCAATCTAGTCCCTTTTTCATTTATACTTTATCCTCCACAACCACACATCTGTTGGTGAAGTTTACTAGTAAGATACTTTTTTTTTTTTTTTGGTCACCCTGGGTAGCATGCCCTGGTATCACCATAGCTCACAGCAACCTCCAATTCTTGGGCTCAAGAAGGCCTCTTGCCTCAGCCTCCCAAGGACTTGGAATTACAGGTGCCTGCCACCATGCCCAGCTAGTTTTGTTTTTGTTTTTCTATTTTTAGTAGAGGTGGGATCTCAATTGGCTTAGACTGGTCTTGAACTCCTGAGCTCAGATGATCCATTTTGTTTGGTCTTTCAGAGTGCTAGGATTACAGGTATGAGCCACCACACCTGGCCAGTACTAGGATATTTGTACCGTTTGTCCTAGAGATGTCACTGGTCTTTCTGCCATATATCCTGACATTCTTTTGTGTCCTTCATGTAGTAAAACCTGCTTGATGTTCTCAAGCATTTGTGCCTTGTCTAACCATCAATCTGTTTCCACTGTCATTTAGCAATTGTGCAGAAGGCAGCAAAAGAAAGTGATATAAAGACTATATCCAAAATGAATAAATCTCTGTGAGGCAAATTCATCTATCCTCTTTATTATCCAACAATGACACCATGTTGATTTTTTGTTGACCCTTGATTTAAGCAAAGGGCTTAAGAAAGTATGACAGAATTAGTATACTTAGCCAATAAATACTGACACAAAGTTAGTGATACAATGCTGTCTTGATTCCTCCATTTAAATGGTCAAGGGTCAAGTATACTATTTTTGAAACTGGATAAAGATGAACTTTGTTGGTTTGCTAAAGGTTCCTAAACTTCCCATAGCCGTGAGCTACAGTGCTGGGTGCTAATTGAGGCACAAAGGAAGACTGACAAGAGCAGGAATAAGTGGTGGATGTTCACTAGGAGCACCACTAAATAACAGGACAGGAATTTACTAAACAAGGCTTGGTGACCTGCTGACACGAGCAGTGATTTTCAACCAGTGTGCCATGAGAGGATCTTAAGTATGCCACAAAAATTTATAAATATCATTAATTAAATTGTTTTCAAAAGAAATTTAAATTATAGTAAGTATATTCTTTTTTCTACCTTTTTTTTTTTTGAGACAGAGTCTCACTATGTTGCCCTCGGTAGAGTGCTGTGGCATCACAGCTCACAGCAAACTCAAATTCTTGGGCTTAAGCAAATGTCTTGCCTCAGCCTTCCACATAGCTGGGACTACAGGTGCCCTCTACTCTTTTTTCGATCAACATAATTTAAGTGCTCTGCAGAAGTATAACTATAGGTTCAAATGTGCCATGAGATAAAAAAGGTTGAAATGCACTGCTCAAGAGGGAGTAGAACAATCATTTACCACAACCATGAACCTCTTCTGTGTCATTCAACATAAGGTTGCTGGGAAGTCAAATTGGTCAGTAATGTGGCGGCTTTGGATAGTGATTTTTCTTTTCTTTTTTCCTGGCAGAAATTCAACACATTTGCCCTAATAGGGGAATTGCCAAGTATATACCCACTAACAAACTGAAAATACCACCTGAGTAAGGAAATGTGATCACAGGCAGTCTTAAACAGAATCCTTAAAGATATTTAAAATCTAAGGAGTACTAAAGTTTTCCTTATTAAGGATATATGATGGCGCTCATCATTAGAGAAAAAATCATAATCACTAACCTTCTGACACATTCAAGATGCATTGGTGACTAGTCTGCCCCACCTAGCACTAACCAGTGCAGGGGGAAAAAACCTGTTAGGCTGTAGCTTTTAGTTTAGAGCAATGGTTCTCAATCTGTGGGTTGCAACCCACAGGAACTATAATGCAGCAAAGGGTTGCAGCATTAGGAAGGTTGAGAACCACTGGTTTAGAGTAACCTTTACTGTGTCTCCTGGCAGGAATGTACTAGTTTGAGGCAACAGAACCACCAAGCCTGCAGAGTACAAAGTCAACAAATGGTTCATTGGAAGTGATGGTAATTAGTCCACTCATGCTTCTACCCCTTGGTTGCTGGCCCCATGTATTCATACTACTGGAGGCATATCTGCAGAGTACCCCTGTCCCTTGGTATACACAGAGGATTGGTTCTAGGACTTCAGGGATACCAAAATCCACGAATGCTCACTCAAGTCACTAATATAGAGGGTGGGATATTTGCATATAACCTACGCACATCCTTCCTTATACTTTAAATCATCTCTAGATTACTTACAATACATAATAAAATGTAAAGACTATGTAAAGAATTGTTTACTGCATAACCAATAGTGTATTGGCTATATTTATTTGCATTTTTATTGTATTTGGGGGGTAGTGATGTTAATCCTCAGTTGGTAGAATCTGCAGGTACAGCACCTGCAGATATGGAGGTATCGCCTCCAGCCTGGGACTTTAGCTGCACCTTCAAAAGACTATCTCAACCTTTCATCAGGCCAACAGATTCTACGTGGTATCCTATGTAATGCAACCAATGGATTCCATAGTCGCTGTTCATCTTCTGAAAGTCCTCCTCTGTAAAGTGAGACCCCTATGTGGATGATAGCTTGTGTAGGATTCTATGCCTATGGATCAATCACTCAGTAAATCCACACATTGTGATACTGGCTCAAACTCCAAGTTCAGGAAGGTCAACTCCATGCTCAGGTAAGTGTCAGAACAGGTATTCCAATAAGAAAGAACTACTGACTTTTCCAGGATGAAAGGGGCCTGATATAGTTAATTGGCTACAGAATGCCAGTTGCTCTCTTCAAAGTATAGTACCACATTGGAGACTCATCATTCATCTCCACTGCTGGTAGGTTGTACATACAGAACTACCTAGATCATCAGCCTTGGTATATGGAAGTCTGTGCAAATGGGCCTACGTGTTGCAAGCATGCATCCTGCTGGCCTATCATCCTAACTTACTCTGGGTAGCCACAGGACAAAGGTGGCTAATGTCAACTGGTTGAGTCATTTTATCTGCTTGACTATTAAGTGCTTCTCGTGAGCATTAACCTGTAAAATGTTTTCATACACTATTCTCATTCCCATATCCCCAGGCCCTGTTGCTTATGACCATCCAATCTTTTTCTGTCTAAACCCCTGATCTTTGGTCAGGCATTTGCCACTGTTCATGTGTCCATGTTTATTTTCACCTCAGGCCACTTCTGCTTTCTTTTTTTCTCTCTTTCCTTTCCCTCCCTCCCTCCCTCCCTCCGTCCCTCCCTCCCTCCCTTCCTTCCTTCCTTTCTCTCTTTCCTTTCTTTTCCCTTTCTCTTTCCTTTCTTTTCTTTCTTTCCTCTCTCTCTCTCTTTCTTTCTTTTCTTTTCTTTCTTTCTTTCCTTTCTTCAGTCCCCCTGGGTAGAATACTGAGGTATCATCATAGCTCATAGCAACCTCAAATTCTTGGCCTGAAGTAATCCTCTTGCCTCACCATCCTGAAAAGCTGGGACTACAGGTGCCCACCCTAATGCCTGGATAATTTTTCTATTTTTTTAGCAGAGACAGGGTCTTGCTCTTGCTCAAGCTAGTCTTGAACTCTTGAGCTCAAGCAGTCCTCTCATCTTGACCTTCCAGATTGCTAGGATTCCAGGCATGAGCCACCATGCCTAGCTGTATGTCTGCTTTCCTACAAAGTGGATGGCCATGTGGCCCACTCAGAGTTTCACCTTCAAGATTTTCCTTCATCACTGTTATTCAAAGTCTATCCCTAAGTAAGACTATAATGTAGCCATGGCCCATTTTCATGTTGCACCCACCTGTCAGACCAATTGATAAACCAAGGTTGACTCCTACTCCATATGGCAGCAGGTGTAAGCTGACAGAAGAGTGGTGGTACTGCTGTGGTGGGTGACGTGGAGGTCTAGGTTATCTGCTTATGTAGCTTTCTCATGCCCTCTCATCTTGCCTGGGTTTGATTTTAAATGTACCATTTATATTTTATAGATGTATTGTAGCTGGTACTGCCTGACAGTATGACATAGCGAATCTGATGTAACATTGCTCATGATGGGTAGTTCTAAATAAGTGTTCACCTGGTATCCTGTCAGGTGGTGAGCTACTTTCTTTGCAACAGAGGACCCATAAACAGCAATTTGTCATTTACTTTAGAGCAGCAGTTCTCAACCTGTGGGTCGCGACCCACAGGAACTGTATTAAAGGGTGGCGGCATCGGAAAGGTTGAGAACCACTGCTTTAGAGGGTCTGTTTCAGCATCTTCCTCCTCCTGAACCCTGGACTCCTAAATTTTTTTAGTGGAAGATTCTGGATTGCATACATCCTAACAGATCGTCCAGCATGCTGCCACTTCTTGATCATCCTACCAGACCATCATGGTATCATTAATACGATAACTCATTGTAAAAATGTACAGGATTCCAAACAGTCCAAATCTCTTCTAAATCTATTCTGACCATAGATAGAATGGTGGGTATAACTCTAGGGAAAAAGTGTGAACACAAACTATTTCTGGTCCTCTAAATTGGAATTTAAAAAGAACACATTTGCCCAATACCTGTATAGTGTGTATCTGGAGCCTTATTATTCTGCTCAGACAATGATACCACCTCCAGCATGGCAGATAAGATTGGTTCTCTTACTTGGTGGACCATGTGGCAGACCACAGGCCTTCTCTAGGATCCATTTGGTTTTTGGAGGTACCAGAAAGATTTATTAAAAATATATAAGATAGGAACTACCACTCCTCCAATTTTTAGATCTTTAAAGGGAAACTAATCTTTGTCATATCCCTGGGATATAATATTGTTTTGATTTTCTTTCTTAGCTTGTTAGTGTCAGAGCCTTCCACTTGGTCTTTCTCTACAGCCAAGGACCCAATATGGAAGAATGTCCCAATAGTACATTCATGGACCAGAGAAATGACCATGCAGTGGGTCAGTAACCAAATGGACCTATTATAAGCTAGGTTTTGGCCAATAACCTTTTACCAACCCCCAATGCCTCCCTGTAACAGGGGCCTATGCCAATGCTTTGGTTCTATACATGTCAATGTCAATTCAGATCCTCTGGCCAATAGTTCCCCAACTGTGTGGATATTCTTCTTCTCAAGTATTTATTCCACCAAGTAAATGTCTCTGGGTTCCTTTGGGTAAGGACTAAATAAGTCTTTAAAGTACATGCAGAAGGGAGATTCCCTTGTAAGAAGGGAAATCTTACAAGTACATGGAAGTGGCTTTTCTTAGGGAATAAGAAAACCCTTTCATCAGTGGGTTCCAAGTCTGAAAACTGGCTTAGGTCCAGAAATTAAGCAAGGGATCATGATTTTTTGCTGCTTACTTCCTTGGTCCACTACTGAAACCAACTGTGTCCATTTTGAGCACCTGAAGGCAAAGTCAAGACAGAGCTAGAAGCGCAAGAGATTTATCAGTTGATACTTATAAAAACTGAGGTATAAAAGAGCACATCATGTGAAGGAAAAATAAAAAGTAATTTTACAGTGGAGAAACCTCAGCCAGGTGATCAAGTGTCAACGTCAACAGAAAGAAGTCGTACTAATAGTGTTCGTGCTAGATAGGTGATGAGAATGGCATTCACCTCTGTGTTCTTCTCCAAAGCACATAATCCAAGCCTAACCATGAGACAACCATCAGACAAATCTCAGTTGAGGGACATCCTGTAAAATACTGACAGGTACTTTTTAACTGTCAAGGTCATCAAAAACAAGTAAAATCTGAAAACTATCACAAACAAGGGCAGTCTAAGCTTAGAAGCATGACTACTAAAGGCAATATGGTATCCTGAACCAGATCCTGGAACAGAAAAAGATATTAGTTAAAAACTAGAAGAATCTAGGTAAAGCATGGACTTTAGTTAATGATCATGTATCAAAACTGGTTTATTGTTAAAAAAATATTAAATGTAAGATTTTTTTTTTGAGACAGAGTTTCACTTTGTCACCCTTGGTAGAGTGCTATGGTATCACAGCTCACAGCAACCTCAAACTCTTGGGCTCAAGCAATCCTGTTGCCTCAGCCTCCTGATTGCTGAGACTATAGGCACCTGCCACAATGCCTGGCCAGGTTTTCTATTTTTAGTAGAGATGGGGTCTCGCTTTTGTTCAGGATGGTCTCAAAATCCTAAGCTCAGGCAATTCAATAACCTCAGCATGTTAAGATAACAGGTGTGAGCCATTGCACCCAGCCAAATCTAAGATGCTGCTTATGTTTGCCAAAACGTAATAGGAGAAAGTGAGTGTGAGGCATATGGGAACTGGGTACTGTCCTTGTAATTTTTCTGTAAATCAAAATAGGTTCTAAAGCAAAAAGACTTCCTTTTTATGCGAAAACTTCTTAAGAAAGCTTAAAAAAAAGAGTGTATTCTGGGGCACATGAAAATTATATAAAATTCAAATTACAGTGTCTATAAATAAATTCATACTGGAGCCCACACACACAATAAAGAGCAGAGGAAACAGAATAGGTAAGGAAGGTTTCAGAGCATAATGTGTTAATATAGCTGACACACGTAAGGAGCAGAAGGGGGACGCTTCCATGAGGAGGAGGCCCAGACTACAGTGCAACTCTGGGGAAATCTCAGCCAACAGAAGTGGAAATTGTGTCACAAAAACTCCCCTCAGAGATATTTGTGTGTGTGGTGTGCGTTGTGGGAAATATGTACTTGACAAAAATGGCTTGCTTAGTGTAGCCATCATGCTCGGTCATTGAGTGGAGCTTTTAGGGAAAGTATGTCCTTGGCTGAAATGCTGTGGCCGATTTCAGAGGTGCTGCTCTTTTTTCTCTTAAAGAGAAATCTCAGGGACGGGCCTGCGTGGTGCCACAGGGTATGAAGGGTATGAAGCAGACTGACCTCCAGTAACTGATGCCTCCTATAAGACAAAGCATATATACAGCAAATCTTGAAGCTCGTAAAGCTTCAAGGAGAAGATAAGGAAAAATAAAAGGAGATTTTGACTAAAGAGTTTGTGATTAAACTTTCTTCTATGAGCAAAATAATTTCTGGAGGATAAGATGAACATTCCGACTGACAAGCAGGCCAGATCTGAAGCTGAACGGTTAGGTCATGGTGTTTTGGCCTGAGGATATGTACTTGTGCTTCCCTGGACTCCTGGACACTAAGCTTAATCCACAGAATAACCCAGATCCTGGGGCAAGGACCACATGTAAAGATTAAGGGGAGAAAGGGATGCAGTGGTGAAACATTGAAGGAGCTGGAAGTAAATCAGTGACAAATTCCATCGTGAAGAACATTAGAAGCCACTGCAGGAATGGCTGTCAGGAGTCAGGAGCAAACCTGTGAGTGCCACCAAAAGTTAAGTAAAAGTGCTGTAAGAGGGAACCTTGGACTGATCAAAGCTGAAAAATAAGGGAAATTTTTAACAACAAAGACCCAGTAGGGTACAATAGGAAATTGTACTCCTTGTAGCAGGCTGGTGGAGCACTACAGGGAAGAATACTAGGCTATTAGACCTAACGATCCTCTGTCCAGCTACTTACCAGCTCTTCTTGAAATCTGGAGCTAAGCTTTCTAGCGAGCACCAGTTGAACCTTTACCTACTGATGAGAGACTCCAACAATTTTAAGATCGTGGATTTCAATAAGAACTTGGGCATTCTGGCTGGGCACAGTGGCTCACACCTATAATCCCAACACTTGGGAGACTGAGGCAGGTGGATCACCTGAGCTCACAGGTTCGAAACCAGCCTGAGCCAGAGTGAGACCTCATCTTTAAAAATAGCTGGGCATTGTGGTCAGTGCCTGTAGTCCCAGTTACTTGAGAGGCTGAGGCAAGAGGATCGCTTAAGCCCAAGATTTTGAGGTTGCTGTGAGCTAGATGCCACGGCAATCTACTGAGCACCCCAAAGTAAGACTGTCTCAAAAAAAAAACCAAAAAAAAAAAAAACGTGGTTATCATAAAAGCATTTAAATAAGAAATAGGGAGTTAAGCAAATAGAATTTATTAAAGGCTAATAATACTTTCAGAAACCTGCAAAGAGGGGACAGCATGACCTGTGAACAGGGCCAGCACCTCCCTGGAGCCAAGACTGAAGCCATGAGATGATTGGCCTCTAACTGGATGAGTCTCTTGATTCAGTAGAAGAAAAACTAATATTAGGACTTGGCTTTTAGGTGGCAATACTTGATTAATAGAGATTAGTGTCTGAAGGAATGTCAGCTAACAGAAAATTTCTAATAAAAAACAGTTACTAGGTTTATCAGCAAAATGGACAGAATCATATACAGTGTGTCTACCATAAAATCCCATTAAATAAATAAACTAGATAGATAGATAGTTACATTGATACCCACGTATCTGCTGTTATACATATCTGTTTATATAATGACTCAGTCAAGGACCAATGTTGTACAGATATATTCTGGCAGGTGGAACACAGTGACCCCACATAGAAATACCATTATTTGAAGGGTGGATTGAAACAAGCTTGAGCCTTTCATCTAGAAATGTATTGGTCATGTGATACCCTTTAGTCACAAGGGAAGAAAATAATAGTTGTTGAGAAAATAGGATATATTTATTTGTCTACACCTTGCCAATGTTAGGCCCCTGAGGTGAGTGTGCATGGGGCTGAAAGCTAAGTATAAACAGACACGTTTCCGGAAGTTGCTCTTGTTTCTTAGGATTTCCAGATTGTAAATAGTCAAATATATTTACATTTTAATCATTAAACCAATTCCCAGATTGTGTGGCCCAACACCCACAAGACTAATAAATTTTAACTAGATTTTTTGTGATATTGACAAATTTTCAGATTTTGATTTAAGATGGAGACCTTAACAAAGACACAAAATGCTAGACTTCCAGACTGTCCACAACAGATTACAGAACAGCATTTTATACATTGTGGACATAGAATAGGAAGGACCAAGAATAACATGAAGTAATCCTCTTCATATGTCATGTTAACCACAAAACAGTAGAACAAATGAAAATTAAAATGGGTAACTTAAGCAATTACTAGATAATATTTGGGGCAAAGGAGCTTTAAGGAGTAATATTCCATATTAAAAGTATGTATTACAATGCCCATGTTGAAGGGCAATAGAGGCAGATCTAAGATTCTTTCTAAGAGATGAAGTTGGCAGTCGGAGGTAGAGATGAAAGATGTAACATAATTAGCCAAGTAATTTCTTTTTTATTTAAGACAGAGTCTCACTATGTCACCCTCCGTAGAGTGCTATGGCTTCCTAGCTCACAGCAACCTCACACTCTTGAGTTTAAGTGATTAAGCCTCCCAAGTAGCTGAGACTGCAGGTTCCCACCACAACACCTCGCTATGTTTTGGTTGCATTTGTCATTGCTGTTTAGCAGGCTCCAGGCTGGATTTAAACCCACCGGCTTCCGTGTATATGGCCAGTGCTCTACTCACTGAGCTATGGGTGCCAAGCCAACCAAGTAACTTTTTACTTTTTTTCTTTTCTTATCTTTTCTTTTTTTTATTGTTGGGGATTCATTGAGGGTACAAGAAACCAGGTTACACTGATTGCACTTATTAGGTAAACTCCCTCTTACAATCGTGTCTTACCCCCAAAAGGTGTGACACACACCCAGATCCCACCCTCCTCCCTCCTTTTCTCTCTCTGCTCTTCCTTTTCCCACCTCTCCCTCCTTCTTTCTCTCTCTGCTCTCCCCTTCTCCCACCCCCACCATGTCATTAACTGTCATTAATTGTCCTCATATCAAAATTGAGTACATAAGATTCATGCTTCTCCATTCTTGTGATGCTTTACTAAAAATAATATATTCCACTTCCATCCAGGTTAATATGAAGGCTGTAAAGTCTCCACTTTTTTTTAATGGCTGAATAGTATTCCATGGTGTACATATACCACAGCTTGTTAATCCATACCTGAGTTGGTGGGCATTTAGGCTGTTTCCACATTTTGGCAATTGTAAGTTGAGCTGCAATAAACAGTCTAGTGCAAGTGTCCTTATTATAAAAGGATTTTTTTCCTTCTGAGCATATGCCCAGTAATGAGATTTGCAGGATCAAATGGGAGGTCTAGCTTGAGTTTTTCAAGGGCTCTCCATACTTCTTTCCAAAAAGGTTGTATTAGTTTGCAGTCCCACCAGCAGTGTAAAAGTGTTCCCTTCTCTCCACATCCACACCAGCATCTGCAGTTTTGAGATTTTGTGATGTGGGCCATTCTTGCTGGCGTTAAGTGGTATCTCAGGGTAGTTTTGATTTGCATTTCTCTAATAATTAGGGATGATGAGCATTTTTTCATATGTTTGTTAGCCATTCGTCTGTCTTCTTTAGAGAAGGTTCTATTCATGTCTCTTGCCCATTGATATATGGGATTGTTGGCTTTTTTCATGTGGATTGATTTGAGTTCTCTATAGATCCTAGTTATCAAACTTTTGTCTGATTCAAAATATGCAAATGTCCTTTCCCATTGTGTAGGTTGTCTATTTGCTTTGGTTGTTGTCTCCTTAGCCGTACAGAAGCTTTTCAGTTTCATTAAGTCCCAATTGTTTATTTTTGTTGTTGTTGCAATTGCCACAGCAGTCTTCTTCATGAAGTCTTTACCCAGGCCAATATCTTCCACTGTTTTTCCTATAACTTTTTAAACAACTTTTATTCCAGTCTTTATTATGTTAGAACAGAGATTTAAATATATGTCTTCTATATAAAAACACTGAAATTCCAGTAATCTGTGCCTGGCTACACAAAGGTGACTGCTACAATTTCATCAATAGGGTTAATGGGGTGGCTCAGCCCTGCCTCTCAAGACTAAGCCAGATCCCAGCAGGAGGAAATCTCCACAGACAACAGACTTATTAAATATTTTGAATGTAGTTTGCAAATAAACAGAGGAGAAAGTTTGGCCATGCCATATTTTCGTCTCACTATTTGAAGTATTTCTCCAAGCTGTCTGCCTTGATCAGGCAAACTTACATAAGGAAATATGCAGACAGAGAAAAAGATCAGGCAAGTCTGTTTGGGCACTTTATAGAAGAGGAGCGTGTTCTCTTAGAATTCTTACTCCATAGGGCGGCACCTGTAGCTCAAAGGAGTGGCACTGGCCCCATATACCTCAGGTGGTGGGTTCAAACCTAGCCCCAGCCAAAAAATAAAAAGAGTTCTCACTCTGTACATCTAGACAGAAGACTCCAGCACTGATCCAACCATTTGAGTCAGTTGCTATGGACTTGTACAAAAGACTATCGGGCATAGGCAATAATGAATGAGTATTGTGGATGTAGCCAATTCCTAATATGATAGTTGCATTTTGGAAATAGAAGTGGGAATAGTAGGTTATTTAATCACTATTGAGTTTTTTCCCCCCCAAGCACCCAAAGGAAAATTTACCTGGCTAAACAGCCATCCAGAAATGCAAATCAGTTCTCTTAGAATCTTGCAAGGTATTGAAATATATACCAAGTTCTTAAAGGCAGTTGCAAAGCTGTTGTCATGCCTGCAGGAATTATTAATATGAAACAAGAACACATAATATTATACAATGAGACTTGGTTCCCAACAGGGTCATCAGTCAGGAGGTGGAGGAGTAGGGCTCCATGATTGATACAAGTAATGGCTACAGAGAGCTAGTGAATAAGGAAATGCTCAGGACATAGGAACACTGTAATTACAGTTAACTGTAGCAGTGTAGCACTGCAATTTCTTCCTGAAAACACTTTCTGAATAATCCTTCAAATATGTTTGGGCACATACTGGGTGAAAAAAAAAATAACACCCCCCTCATAATTCTGACCACAGTTTTGCATTTGAAATTTTAGTACTTGAAAATGCTGAAATAGGTTGGGAGCAGTGGCTCATGCCTGTAATCCTAGCACTCTGGGAGGCCGAGGCAGGTGAATTGTCTGAGCTCACAGGTTCGAGACCAGCCTGAGCCAGAGTGAGACCTCGTCTCTAAAAATAATTAAGTGTTGGGCAGGCGCTTGTAGTCCCAGCTACTTGGGAGGCTGAGACAAGAGAATTGCTTGACTCCAAGAGTTTGAAGTTGCTGTAAGCTGTGACGCCATGGCACTCTACCCAGGGTGACAAAGTGAGACTATCTCAAAAAAAAAAAAAAAAAAAAAAAGCTGAAATAAACAAAGTTAAACTTGTCACTATATAGTAAAGGAATTCTTGGAGCCTTTGATATGCTAAATATGAATCAGGGATACCTGAGCTGTGTGTAAAATATGCAGTAGTTGTCGTACTTTTATCATCAAGCACTTTATCATATATCTGCTCTTTTTTCAAGAGAATATAGTTTGATAAAATGCTTCCATGCATTCAATTCTTATTGTATTTCTTTCTGGACTTTTTTTTAAAGACAAGCATAAAACAAAATTTATTGAGGAAAAGAAAGGCTTACAAAGTAAGAAAGTTTACAAAAGCAGGTTATATTTGCCATAGATAACAAATGGGCCTCCATTGCCAGAGCAAGTAGGCAAAGAGGGCTTCTTTCTGGACTTTTTATTTGCTTTATTACATGATCTGTTTAGTTAGGTTAATTGTAAGAAATAGATGATACTGAGATCACCATTGCTCAGGCTGGTCTCCAGAGCTGTTAACCAAGAGGTCTAGGAATATCATATGACCCCATTCTCCACTCTTCTGCCTGACACACACTCCCTACCTGCATGAGAATTATGAAAGGGAAAGTAATTGTTTAGTACTAGCAAGCTCTTTCTCCTCAAAGCCTATTGGAAAGGGCTTTATCCTCCAAATCCCACCAAAGAACAACAAAAAAAGTAATGAACTTGGTTAAGTCACACCCAACTACAGCCTGGGCATTTTCCTACCCTAATACTCAAACTTGGATTTCAGAACTTACAACTAAGAAGAAATGTAACCAGACTCACCAGCACTGGAGAGAATGCCAAACAATTTAGCAGATGTGTACCCCAGGCCTACTCCATGTGGGCAAAGTTAGAAGCGTTGCAAACTCCATGGAAGAGAGAGAAAGATCACACCCCTGTGTATTTTTCTTTGCTTGATGTGCACTACCCCAGATTACATGGCTCAGTCATTGCAATGGAATGTGACTAATCAGGATCAGTGTTCTTTTTAAAGGTGGAAGAAGACTAGAATAAATGTGAGACTTTGAACTCCTAGTGGAGGCAATTTGTTCACACTTATCTCAGTAACAGTATTTTACTAGTAATTATTATGGTAATCTAATCTATTTCTCAACTTCCTTAGAAAACTCACTCCTTATTTTTTCTTTTTTCAAATTTATTTTACTATTCTCACCTTGTATTTGTTAAGGTTTTCTTTTTTCTTACAAGTTTTACATTCACAGCAAAACTGAGAGAAAGGTACAGCGATGTCCCCTATGACTCACACCAAGAGAGATGCATACCCTCCCCAATTATCAGCACCTCCCGCCAGAGTGGTACTATTGGTAAGCCTACATTTACACATCAAAATCACCCAACTCTACATTAGAGTTCACTTCTGCTGTTATACGCTATATGGATTGGAAAAATGTATATTGACATGCATCTGCCATTCTAGAATCAAACAGAGTAGTTTCACTGCCTAAAATTCTTCTGTGTTCTGCCTACACACCCCTCTATACATCCCCAACCCCAGGAAACTACTCACCTCTTTAATGTCTCTCATAGTTTTGCATTTTCCAGATTGACCTATAGTTGAATCATACAATATACATTTAACGTTTTCAGACTGGCTTCTCTCTCTTTGCCCTTTTATCCATTCATCTGTTGAAGAACATGTTGGTTACTTTCACATTTCAGCAATTGTGAATAAAGTGTTTATAAACATGTGTGTGCCAGTGTTTAAGGCTGTGCGTGCTGGCTCATGCCTGTAATTCCAGCACTCTGGGAGGCTGAGGTAGACGGATTGCCTGAGCTCACAGGTTGGAGACCAGCCTGAGCTAGAGTGAGACTCTGTCTCTGAAAATAGCCAGGTGTTGTGGTGGGGGCCTTATAGTCCCAGCTACTAGGGGGGCTGAGGCAAGAGAATCACTTGAGCCCAAGAGTCTGAGGTTGCTGTGAGCTATGATGCCACAGCACTCTACTGAAGGTGACAAAGTGAAACTCTGCCTCAAAAATAATAATAATTAAAATAAATATGCATGTGCAGGTTTTTTTATGGGCATAAGTTTTTAACTCCTTTGGGTAGATACTAGGGAGAATGACTGCTGGATCATATGGTAAGAAAATATTTAATTTTGTTGGAAACTGCCAAAATGTCTTCCAAAGTGATTGTACCACTTATTTTTTATTACCACCAGTAATGAAGGAAGATTTCTTTTGCTTCACATTCTTGCCAACATTTGGTGTTGATTTTGGCCATTTTAGTAGAGGTGTATAGGTATTTGGTATTTGAAAGTGCATGTCCCTGATAACTGAGCATCTTTTAATATGCTACTTTTCCTCCTGTATGTCGAGGGGCCAAAAAGTCACACATGAGCCCTTTCCCTTCCTCCTCCTCTCCCTCTCCTCCTAAGACAAAGACACAAAAGATCTGGCCAGTTGTACCCCCAGAAGTTGGTGCCAAAGGACCCTATCCTTCCAGGCAAGCTGTGAAATCGCCCATCTCCTATGGGTCCATATAAAAGGGGTCTCTGACTGTCCCCATGGTGCAAATACCACCTTTACATGTCACCCTCCCCTTTCAATAACCTGGCTTGAACATCTCTGCTGTGGTCAGCCTATTTTCTAATTGGGTTTTTGTTTGTTGAGTTTTTTGCATATTTTGGATAACAGTCAGATGTGGGTTTTGCAAGTGTTTGCTCCCAGTTTGTGGCTTGTCTTCTCATTCTCTTGACAGCGTCTTTTGCAAAGATGAAGTGTTTCTTTTAATGAAGTGCATCTTATAAATTATTTCTTGCATGGCTCATGCCTTTGATCTTGTTTCTAAAAGTCATTGGCACACCTAAGGACATCCAGAGCTCCTTATACTTTATTATTTTCTAAGAGTTTTGTAGTTTTGCATTTTACATGTAGATTTATGATCTGCCGTATACTTTGGATTAAATTTTGTGAAAGCTATAAGGACTTTGTCTAGATTAATTTTTGTTTGTTTGAGGTTTTTTTTTTTTCCATTTTTTGAGACAGGTTCTCACTCTATTGCCCAGGGTAGAGTGCAATGGTGTTATCACAGCTCACTGTAACCTCAAACCCCTAAGCTCAAGTCAAGCTCCTGCCTCAGCCTCCCAAGTAGCTGGAACTACAGGTATGCATCACCATGCCTAGCTAATTTTTGTATTTTTTGTAGTGATGGGGTCTCACTATGTTGCTCAGGCTTGTCTTAAATTCCTGGCCTCATGCAATCTTCCCTCTTCAGCCTCTCAAAGTGCTAAGATTAAAGGTGTGTACCACCGTGCCCAGCCCCTACATTAATTTTTTTTTTCTTCTTTTGCTTGTGGGTGTTCAGTTGTTCCAAGATCATTTGTTGAAAAGACTTTTGTTGCTTCACTGTATTGCCTTTGCTCCTTGGTCAAAAATGAGTTCACTATATTTATGTGGGCCTATTCCCGGGCTGTCTGTTCTGTTCCATTGCTCTATTTGTCTATGCTTTTGCCAATTCCCCAGTCTCGATTTCTGTGGCATTATAGTAGGTCTTAAAGTTGTGTGGTATCACTGTTCCAGAGTTCTTGTTCTTCAATATTGTATTGGCTCTTCTCTCCATACACTCTAGTGTCATTTATCAATTTCCACAAAATAACTTGCTGGAATTTTGATTGGATTTTATTGAACTTTTAATTTTTATTTTGAGACAGAGTTTCACTTTGTCAACTTCAGCAGACTCTTGGGCTCCAGGGATCCTCTTCCCTCAGCCTCCCGAGTAGCTGGGACTACAGTCGCCCACCACAACATCCAGCTATTTTTAGAGACAGGGTCTTGTTCTTGCTCAGGCTGGTGTCAAACTCTGGAGGTCAGGAACCCACCGGCGTTGGTCTCCGAGAGTGCTAGGACTACAAATGTGAGTCACTGCGCCCGGCCTTGTATTGAAATTTTTGTGTTCAAATTGAGAGGAACTGACATCTTGACAATATTGACAGTTCCTATTTATGAACATGAAATATCACTTACTTTGTTCATTGACCTCTTTTATCAGAGTTTTGTATTTTTCCTCACATATTTTGTGCATATTTTGTTAGATACATATGTAAGTATTGCGTTTGAGGAAAGGGCTAAAATAAATGATATTGTGTTTTTAATTTCAAACTCCACTTGTTTATTGCTGTTATACAGGAAAGAAATTGACTTTTTCTTCATGTATGCTTCATCCTTGCTATAATTACTTATTAATTCCAAGAATGTTTTTATCTCATCTTTCATATTTTCTACACAAACAATCATGACATCTTTAAACAAAGACAGTTTTATTTCTTTCTTTCCAATCTTTAGATGTTTGTCTCCTATTTTGACTTATTGCATTAACTAGGACTTCCGTATGATGTTGAAAAGTAGTGACAGGGACATCCTAGGCTTATTTTTTATTTTGGTGGAAAAGCTTTTAGTTTAGCACCATTAAATATGAAGTTAACTATGGGGCTTTTGGTAAATATTCTTTATCAAATTGAGAATGTGCCCATCAATTCCTAGCTCACTGAGAATTTTATGAATTGAACTTAGATTTTGTCAAATGCATTTTCTGCATCTGTTGATTGTGTAGGGTTTTTTCTTTTTTAGCTGATTGATGTGATGATTACATTAATTGATTTTCAGATGTTGAATCCATCTTGCACACCTGTGATAAATTTCACTTAGTAATGGAGTATAATATTTTTTGTACATTGTTGGATTCCAGTTGCTAATACATTGAAGATTTTTGCATCTATGTTTATGAGAGATATTTGTAGTTTTCTTTTCTGATAATTTCTTTGTCTGTTTTTAGTGTCAGCATAATAATTCTGGCCACATAAAATAAGTTAGGAACTATATGGTTTGCTTCTATCTTCTGAAAATTGGTAAAATTTCTTCATTAATGTTTGGTAGAATTCACCAGTGAGTCCATCTTGGACTGGTAACTTCTTTTTTGGAAGGTTATTAATTATTGATTCAGTTTCTTTAATAGATATAGGCCTACTTAGATCATCTGTTTCTTCTTGTGTGAGCTGGAGCATATGGTATCTTTCAAAGAATTGATCCACTTCATGTAGGTTATCAAACTGTGGGCATAGAATTGTTCATTGCATTCTTTGATTATCCTTTGATTATCCTAAAGGGGCCATGGATTTGTCCTAATGTCCTCTATTTCACTTCTGATATGTGTGTCATCTCTCTTTTTTTCTCAATTGCCTTGTTCAGAGACTTATTAATTTTATTTATCTTTTCCAAAAACCTCATCTTTTTGTTTCATTAATTTTGCTGTTATTGCTTTTCTGTTTCAATTTCATTGATTTCTGCTCAAGTTTTTTATTTCTTTTCTTCTTTTACTTGGAACTTGATTTGTTCTTCTTTTTACAGTCTCCTAAAGTAGATGCTTAATTTTAGATCTTTCTTCATTCCTAAGATAGCTATTCAATATTAAAATATTGCTTATATACCAATACTATAGGTATATAAGCAGTGCTTTTGCTGCATCCCACACATTTTGCTAATTTTTTTTATTTTTATTTTGTTTAAAATACCTTTTAATTTCTTTTGAAATGTGTTGTTTAATTTCCACTTACTGTCTGATTTTTCTGTTTATCTTTCTGTTATTTATTTCTAATTTAATTTCATTTTGAACTGGAACATTCAAACATTGTATGATTTCTATTCTTTTAAATTTGTTAAGGCATGTTTTATGGTCCAGGATTCAGTCTCTATAGGTAAATATCCTACAAAAGCTTGAGAAGAATGTGCATTCTGCTGTTGTTGGATTAAATAGCCTACAGATATTCACTAGATGTGGTTGATTGATCAGATGGTGTTGTTGAGTTCAACTGTGTCCTTACTAATTTTCTGTTTAGTGAGTCTGTCTGTTTCTGGCAGAGGTGTGTTGACATCTCTAACTAGAATTACGAATTCCTGTATTTCTCCTTTCAGTTCTATCATTTTTGGCCTCACTCTGCTATTAGGCACGTACTCATTAAAGATCGTCATGTCTTTCTGGAGAATCCACCTCTTTATCATTAAGTAATTCTTTATTCTTAAAAACTTTTCTTACTTTAAGTCTGCTTTGCCTGAAATTAATATACCTACTCCCAATTTCTTTTGTTGTTTTTCTTTATTTTTCAAATCACATAGAATCCTGTTTTCTTTTGATTAGTTTTGGTATGGTATATCTTTCTCCATAGATTTGATCTATTTATCTTTACATTTAAGGTGAACTTCATATAGACAATATATAATTGGGTTTTGGTTTTTCTTGTTTTTGTTTTTTGTTTTTTGTTTTTGAGACAGAGTCTCTCTGTATTGCCCTCAGTAGAGTTCCATAGTGTCACAGCTCACAGCAACCTCAAACTTTTGGGCTTAAGTGATAATCTTGCCTCAGCCTCCCAAGTAGCTGAGACTACAGGTGCCCACCACAATGCCCAGCTATTTTTTTTTTGTTGCAGTTGTCGTTGTTGTTTGGGGGGCCAGGTTCGAAACTGCCAGCCCTGGTGTATTGGGGCATTTGTAACACTGACATTTAAAATGATGATCAGTATAGTTGAAATAACATCTACTGTATTTCTTACTGTTTTCTATTTGTTACCCATGCTCTTTATTCGTATTTTTGTCTTTCACTCTTTTCTGTCTTTTATGACCTTAATTAAGCATTTTATATGATTCCATTTTCTCTCTTTTTTGAGCATATAAGTTATAATTTTTTTAAACTTTCTTAAGTTGTTGCCCTAAAGCAGTGATTTTTCAACCCATGTGCTATGGCACACTGGTATGCTGTGAGAGGATCTTAGGTGTGCTGTGAAAATTATTAAAGATCATTAAATTATTTTTGAAAGAAATTCAAAGCACAGTAGTATATTCTTTTTTTACTTTTCTTTTTTTGATCAACATAATTTAATATGGAAGTTTATCTATAGGTTCAAGTGTGCCATGAGCAAAAAAAAAAAAAAAAAAAAGGCTGAAAAACAAGGGCCAGGGCCAGTGGCTCACACCTGTATATACTAGCACTCTGGGAGGCTGAGGCAAGTGAATTGCTTGAGCTCAGAAGTTCAAGACCAGCCTGAGCAAGAGCGAGACCCCCATCTCTAACACCAACGACAACAACAAAGCCAGGTGTTGTGGTGGGTGCATATAGTCTCACCTACAGACAAGAGGATCTCCTAAGCCCAAGAGTTTGAGGTTGCTATAAGCTATGATGATGCCATGGCACTTTATCGAGGCTGACAGAGTGAGACTGTCTCAAAAAAAAAAAAGGGTTGAAAAACACTGGTCTAGTGTTTGCAATATATATTTGCCACTAACCCAAGTCCACTTTCAAATAATATACCACTTCACCAGTAATGTGAGTACTTTATATTAATAATAACAAAATAATCCTTACTCCTAACTTCTGTCACTTGTATCATTACTGTCATTCATTCACTTATATAAAACACATAATATATACACATAGACATACAGAAGTGTACATAATCAATTATGTTGGTGCTATTATTTTGAACAAACTGATATCTGTTAGACCATGTAAGAATAAAAAACACGAATCCTTTACTTATTTCTTCTTTAATGTTCTTCCTTCCTTTGTAAAGATCTGAGTTTCTGATTTAGCTTATTTTCTTTCTGAAGTAAGGAGTAAGTCATTTTAACGTTTTTTTGCAAAGCACATCTACTAGCAACGAATTCTCTCAATTTTTGTTTGTCTGAGTCAGTCTTTATTTCTCCTTAACTTTTTGAGGATAATTTCACAGGGTATAGAATTTTGCAGGGTTTTTATTTCCCTCCCAACAATTTAAATACTTCACTCCACTCTGTTCTTTCTTGCATCATTTCTAAGGAGAAATCAGGTACAATTCTCATCTTTGCTCCCCTATAGGTAAGGTATTTCTTTAACTCGGACTTCTTTGGGGACTTTTTCCTTAATAATTTTCTTTAGTTTGAAATGATAGGTATAGGTAGAGGCTTTTTTTGACATTTATCCTAGTTGGTGTTCTCTGATTGGGTATTGGCTATCAATCTACAGGAAATGTTCAGTAATTATTGCTGTAAACATTTTGTTCTGTTCCTTTCTTCTTTTCCTTCTCCTTCTGGTATTACTGGAGTGCAGTGGTCTGATCATAGCCCACTGTGGCCTCCAACTCCTTGGCTCAAGCAATCCTCCTGCCTTAACCTTCTGAGTAGCTGGGACTACAGACATATGCCACCATACCAGGCTAAGTTGTTTTATTATTATTATTATTATTATTATTATTATTTAGTTGAGATGGGGTCCGACTATGTTACCCAGGCTGGTGTCAAACTCTTGGCCTCAAGCAGTCCTGCCTCTCACAGTGCTGGGATTACAGACATAAGCCACCACACATGGCCTTCTGCTCATTTTCTTTTTTTTTAAAGTCTTTGTTCTCCTTGCTTTTCAGTTTTAGAGGTTTCTGTTGCTATATTCTTAAAGTCAGTGATTCTTTATCCGTGCCTACTGATAAGCCCGTCAAGAGTGTTCTTTATTTTTGTTACAGTGTTTTTGATCTCCAGCACTTCCTTTTGACTCCTTCCTAGGATTTCCTTCTCTCTGATTGTGTTGCTCATCTGTCTGGCATGGTATCTATTCAGTCTGTTAGAGCCCTTAGCATATGAATCATCTGTGTTTTAAATTCCTGGGTTGATAATTCCCACATCCCTGGCATGCCTGGTTCTCTTTCTTAATTTGTTTTTTCTTTTAGCATATGTTTGTAATTTTTTATTGATAGCTGAATATGATGTACTGCATAAAAGAAAATGCTTTAAGTAGGCCTTTAGTAAGGTGATGCTATGGCACTAAGTGGGGTCAGAGCACCCTATAGACCCAGGACTGGGTCTCACTCTTTTACTGAGTGTCTCTGGACTGTAAACTTTAGCAGTGCTTCTCAGTTTCCCCTCTTCCCTTATTGGAACAGGAAAGCTGAAGTTGGCTGAAGTTGAGCATTGTCTGCAAAGTGGAAGGCTCGGCCTGCTGGAGCTGGGTGTTTCCCTTCACCCTGTAGCTGGTCAGTCAGCTCTGATAAAACTAGTGCAGATTAGCCTCTGGTTAAACAGTTTCTGCTGGGGGCAGGGAGTGTTAAGACGGACGGAATGCTCTGGAGTATTTCAGAAGGCTGCCTTCCTTCTCCCCAGGGACTTTTTCTCTGATATTTACTGTGAGGGCCTGGTTGAGTTCCTGGTGGTAAAACTAACAAAGGTGTGGGAGCTTCTTGGGTGGGGTTTCCACTGAAGTTTTTCACTGTCATGCTTGTCCACACTGAGCCTCCAGCGACTCACCAGTCACCCTCAGGCTCTGGTTCCCACAGCAGTTCCTGTTAGTGAGTCAGCTCTGTAAGTCACGACTTCCTTTAAGTGCCTGTGCTTCTCTCTCCGTGTTGGGGGAACAGTCTGCCCTGTTTGTCTTCCCCTCTCTCACAGAGCCAAAAGGAGTTGCTGATTTTTCAATTTGTTCTGACTTTTACTCCTTAGGATGGAATGGTGACTTCTGGGCTTCTTATGTACAGTATCACAAATCAGAGTCTTCTAGTTAGTATTTTTAATTAGAATTATTATAATTGGGATTGCATTCAATGTTTTATATTTTAAAGTAATTAAAACCACTTCTCAATGCAGTGCAGTTTTCCAATTCAGGAAATCAGATCTATTTTTTTTTCTGTTTATTTATGTACTAACACTTGTTTCTCAATTGCTTTCCCCGTGAGACACTATTTTTCCTTTGCCTCTCAATTTCTTCTTTCCTTTCCCTGTTTTTTCCTATTTCTTCCTCGAGGGCTTCTTCTCTACCTATTTTTTCCCCTCCTTCCTTTGTCATGATACACATTGCAAACAGGCAATATGCCCGTATATATTATTATCTATTTGATTCCAGCTTAATAAATATATAACTCATGTATCATTATTAGTACTTAAATAAATGTTTAATGCTATCAATTAATAGGCTATTTAATGTCAAAGTAGCTTTTGTGTGTTACTCTCTGTAATTATGGCTAAATTTATTTATATTCTATTTATCAAAACTGTAGAAATCAATTTTAAGCATATAATATTTAGTAAACAATTACCCTTTATAAAGTAGATTATAACTGCAGCTTTAGGATGACAATTTACTGAAGTATTTGTTTTAACTTAGGAGCAAGAAAAAATAATATTTTGTAAATATGCATGTATAGTCATTTAAAAAGTTTGTCCTATCTTAAAACCTCGATGGGTGGATGCAATTATTTCTTCTTAATTTCAGTTCTGATTCCATTATAGAGGCTTAGTAATGCCAATTCCCTTACCCTTCCATGATGACCTCCAAGCAGACGTTCCTCTGAGCAGATGCTATTATGCTGCTGTCCTCTAGTTCAGGTTCTCAGGAATTAACACCGTCACATCTGGCTCAGATTGGTTTCCCAGGCTGCAAAGTACCACAAACTGGGTGGCTAAACCCAGAAACTTATTCTCTCACATTTCTGGAAGTAGAAGTCCAAAATCAAGGTGTTGGTTGGGTCATGCTACCTCCAACACCACCAGGAAAGACTGCTTCTTTGACACTTCCAGCTTTTGGAATTACTTCAAGTGCCCAAGATGACTTGGTTTATGGCAGCATAACTCCATTTTCCTTCTGTGTGTCTTCCTGCTGTCACAGGGCATTCTTCTCTCTCTACTCTTATAAAGACATTAGTTATGTAGGATTAGAGCCCATCCTAATGACCTCATCTTAACTTGGTTACATCAGCAAGGACCCTATCTCCAAATATTCTGGCATACCAAAGGGTGAAGACTTCAACATACCTTTCAAGGAATACAACTCAATCCATAACAGGGGCTTTGTCTGGGAGTAAATTTTTCCTCTGCCTCCTATACAAAAGAGTATATCCTCACTCTGAGACAGGCACTACCCTCTTCTTCACCCTTGGAGTGTGGAAGCCAGGAATATAGAAAAAGCTTGAAATACTGTTGACATTACCTTCTCACTGCACTGACCCTGTGTTCCTCCTTTCCCCCTTTGAACTTCTTATTTTAGGAGAGAAAGACCCCATTGTGGTTAAGTCACTATAGATGAGTTTTTGTACGGCTAATGTACCTCCTCTCCCTTTGAGAACAACATCAAAACGGTAAAACTCAAAATGAAACAGCTTGTGTTTCAAGACTGTGTCTCCTGGCTTAACTGCTTATGCAAACCTACGAAAGTCAATTGTGTTTATTAGTGATTTAATATTGACATATCTTAGGAACATAACAGAAGCTGATGACATCTATTTAAAATAATAAATAGTATATATTTTTGTTCTGTTCTTTTTGTTTTAAGTCAAAGTGGGATCTCTTTGTCTTCACACCTGTTATGAGGTTATGAGTTGTAGTCTCTTTGGTGACTCATGTTCTTCTCACAAAAGGACTATCAGTGGCAACTCACCTGTTCATGTGTGTGATTTCATCTGGCTTTGCAACTTTAAAAGTAGATCTCAAATGACACTGGCCGTTGGTAAATTTTCTATATGGTTTCTGGCTGTTTCTTAATGCTTTCATTCTCTCTTATTCAGTGTTCCTAACCCTGACTTTGGTGTAAGTTTCTAACCTCCCCTGTGATTGGCAGTACTGTACCAAGGAATTTTGGCTGAGCCTAACCCTACGTTGGGTTAACAAAAGTGGTCACCTCTGGCAAAACTGATCAATAAAGAGAGAATACAAAAATCACCAATATCAGGAATAAAAATAGGTTCTAGAGAAATAAAAAGAATAAGAAGTGACTATAATGAATAACTTTTTGCCAATAGAGTCAACAGTTTAGGTGAAATTGACAAATTTTTGAATGCATTATCTTCTAAAACCAAAGTGAGAGTAAAGAAAAAATCTGAATGGACTCATGTCCAGAATTGTAAAGGATCTGAGATTATATCCTTGCAAGCTATCAAATTAGCCACACTTTTGGAGATATTTCTGGGTCACAGACAAAGAATGGTATTTTATTCATAGTTATGAATGAGTGTAATAAATGAAAGCTTTTAAAAACATTTTTCTTAATTTTTTATTTAAGATATGCAAATACATAATTTAACAAATAAATACTATCATAAGTGCTATAACAAAAGGCAACAAAGTATGTATTAAAAAGATGTTTAGTAAAAACCAGAAGCAAAGAAAAAGGGGAAAAAAGAATTGAGAGGAAACAACAAAATTGCTGTTGAAACCACCATTTCCTGTGGGTTGAACAAATGCAAAATAATTTCCTTCTCAGAAGTAAGGAATTAACTAAGGTAAAGATGCATAGCTATCTGAACAATGTAAACATTAATTCAATGCTATCAAGCTATGTTGTCTACATTATCTCTTAACCGTTTATATAATATCTCACACTCCTCCCAGTAACATAAACACTCAGATGCCTGATGAGTTAGTTGAAAGACTTAACAAGTTTGGAAACCTAACTAGTTTCACTCATGACTGACTAAATCTAGCAGCACTTTTCAGAATCATGGAGCCCTCTACAAGCACAAGCACTAACCTATTAATTTACTTTAATCATTTCTTGCAGTATATTTGTCCTGTTGGAATTTATAATTTTAAAATTTATCCATCATAATTATCTCAGCATAATTGGTATCAGAAGAGGAATGTTTAAAGCAAAAATACTTTATTTATTTATTTATTTTTGCCTTTTTAAAAGATTTATTTTTTAGGGACAGAGTCTTGTTCTGTCCCCCAGGCCAGAGTGCAGTGGTGTGATCACAGCTCACTGAAGCCTCAAACTTCTGGACTCAAATGATCCTCCTCTGTCAGCCTTCTGAATAGCTGGGACTACAAGTGTGTCACTGTTCCTGGCTAATCTTTTTACTTTTTGTAGATGGCCGTTGGGTGCACATGCATGTCTCACTCTGTTGGTGAGTCTGGTCTCAAATTCCTGGCCTCAAGTACTCTTTCTGCTTCAGCTTCCCAAAGTTCTGGGATTATAGGATGAGCCACTACACCTGGCCCTCTGTATTTGTCTTCTATTGCACTTAGCATAATGTCCTCGAAGTTCATCCATGTCATAGTATGTGAAAGCATTTTCTTCTTTTATAAAGCTGAATAGTATTCCACTGTATGAATGCATCACATTTTGTTTATCCATTCTTCTGTCAATGGGCATTCGGGTTGCTTCCACCTCTTGGCTTTGTGAATAGTACTGCTATGAATGTGGGTGTGCAAATACCTCTTCAAGATCCTCCTTCCAGTTTGGGGAGTATAAGTGGGACTGTCATATCATAGTTCTATTTTTAACTTTTTGAGAAACCAACATACTCTTTTCCATAGTGATTACATCACTTTACAATCCCACAAGCTGCATGCAAGAGTTCCAATTTCAAAGTGTCGTGTTTTTATCTTGCATTTGTTTGTCGACTAATGACGTTGAGTACTTGTTCACATTTCTTGTTCATTTAGATCTCCGTTTTTATAAGGTGTCTGTTCTGGTCTTTTGTCAATTTTCCTAATAGCTTGTCTGGATGAGTTCTTTATACATTCTAGATATGAGCTCCTTATTGGTTATATTTGTTCCAAATATCTTCTTCTATTCTATGATTTCCTGACTTGGGATCACCAGGCTTTCCATTGGCCATGCGGGGAGGGCCCAAGAAGGCTGGGTGGTCGGACAGGACTCCCATCCTCCTCATCTCGGTCTCTTCCCTCTCCGGTAATAGGGGCTGCTATGGCGGCAGTAAGTGGTGCTGATTCTGCTTCTTTAGTTTCGGCATCGTGGCTGCAGCAATGGCCAACAAAAATACTTTAAATGAGAAACAGAAATAAAATAAAAGTGGGGGAAATTATTTAAGTACATTTTCTTTTGAAAAATGAAGGTAAAACTTTGGAAATCAGGTGCGTTTTTTTCCTAAAGTTTAACAAATGCTTAACCGAGACTTGCAACTATAGAGTAATTTTTTAGTGATGTCATATAGTAACAAAAAACAGTATATTTCCCTTCACATTTGATTTTCACAGTAAAGAAGTTCATTAAAAAACATATCTCAGAGGTCTTCATCAATTTTCCAAAAAACTTTTATAATCCTTTGACATTTAAATTATTCTCTTTATTTTTATTATTATTATTTTTTATTTTAAGCAACCTCAAACTCTCGGGGTCAAGAAATTCTCTTGCTTCAGCCTCCCAAGTAGCTGAGACCACAGGTGCCCACCACAATGCCCGGCTATTTTTGTTGTTGTTGCAGTTGTCATTGTTGTTTATGGCCTGGGCCAGGCTGGAACCTGCCCCCTTGGTACATGTGGCTGGCACCGTAACCACTGTGCTACAGGCGCTGAAGCTAAATTATTCTCTTTTTAAGGACTTATGGAGTCATGATTTTGTTTGTTCTCCTTCAGATGTTGTCTGGTTTAATTCTAGCCAGCAGATTTTTAAATAAATTCTTGAAAACCTGAATCTTTTGCAAAAACTGCAATGTCACTTTACAATCGATTTATTATATTTGCCTTGTATTGTTGGATGTTGACAACTGTGTAGTGCTTACAAAGATGTTGCCTCTTCCTGCAAGGATTAGTTGTAATTATATAGGGCATAATTGTATAAGTGTGGGTGGTTTTTTTTGAGACAGAATTTCACTTTGTCACCCTTGGTAGAGTGCTGTGGCATCATAGCTCACAGTAACCTCAAACTCCTGGGTTTAAATGATTCTCTTGCCCCAGCCTCCCAAGTAGCTGAGAATACAGGCACCCACCACAACTATTTTTAGAGACTAGGTCTCGCCCTGGCTCTGGCTGTCTCAAACCTGTGAGCTTAGGCAATCCACCTACTTCGGCCTCCCAAATGCTGGGATTACAGGCATGAGCCGCCACACCCGGCCCCTAAGTGTGGGCGTTATGACTACTTTATCTGCCCTATGTCACATTATAACTGTGGTGATTTGTACATGAATATTTGGATAATGAGGATGGCTATATTTTAAGTGTTACTATATAAGAGTATGTTAGGACAGAATTCTATACAACCTTCTGGTAATGGAGCAGTGTCATTATACCTATGTCTTCCTAATTGTAATCTCATATTGCCAAGAAACTTGAATTTACTAGACAGCTTGGATAATTATAAAAAGCATAATATTCTTATAAATATAGGTTTATATAAAAAGTTCCTAGGTGAAAATATTCCTGACCTCCATGAGTCCATACTTCTATGTTAATCACTATATCTATACTGAATATCATGGATTATTTATTTAAAACAATACTGTTTAATAGAAAGAGAATTTGAGCTATCGTGTTATTTAAAATTTTCTTTTAGATACATTAAAAAGGCAAAAATAAATAGGTAAAACTAATTTTCACAATATATACTATATAATCTAATATATCCAAAATATTACCATCAACACATAATTAGTTTAAAAACTGCTAGGATGTTTTACATTCTTTATTTCATACCAAGTCTTTAAAATCCAGTATACATTTTGTAGTTAGGGTACATCTCAAGTTGGACTGACCACGTTTCCAGTGCTCAGTGGCCCCATGTGGCTAGTGGCTATGGTCTTAGATGACGTAGATTTAATGACAGAGCTCCTTCAAGTGGCTTCACCATATAGCACATTTTACTCAATGTTCAGGGAGTCTTCTGTTGACTCAACATGGTTTGAGGTGGGGATTCTGAATTAAATGGTGCTATGGACTGAACATTTATGTCTCTCCAGATTTCACATGTTGGAACCCTAACCCCCAAGGTCATGGTAGGAGATGGCACCTTTGAAAGACAGTTTGGCCCAGTTGATGTCATGAAGCCCTCACGTGGGATTAATTGTTTTAGAAGAGGAAGAGATGAAAGCTCGTTCTACCCCACGGCCGTGTCATGGCACAGCAAGAAGGTGGCCCTCTCCAAGCACAAAGAGGGCCCTTCCCCCCAGGAGCTGAGCTGGCTGTCACCCAGAGGGTATGTGAGACTTCCCAGCCGCCAAAACTGTCAGAAGTAAATCCTGTTGTTTAAATCACCCAATCACTAAGGCAGAGAGAGGGAAAGACAGTAGAGAGGAAATACAATAATACAGACGACTGCTTCTGGTTCACAGTTTAGTGAAAAAGGAGAATATGTATGAAAAAGAAATAAGGGCGCAAAGAGGAAATGAGATACTTAGGGGAGTCAGACATTGGGATGTAGAAAAGTGAATGTTTGAGTAGGGCCTTCAAGGAAGATAACACTGTAGTCAAAATGAACCAGGACTGAATCACCACAGAGAAAATCTGGCATCTGGGGTCTGGTGAGATGTTTCGTAAAGCTGAGCTGCAGGGTCTCCAGGCTGGGCAGGTGACTTGAGCGCTCCAAAATGTTTGGGTCAACCACTGCTCAAAATAAAGAGTGTATATTAAAATGTTGCTAAGCAACCAGAAACCATGATGATGCCCATCAGCATAGTTTTTCTATTTCCTGTAGTTCAACTCAACAGAAATTAAAACAAGCATATTTTGACTAAGGATTGGCTAAGCTAGGGAAAAGTACTGAAGATATTAGTGTGAACATGCTTGTGAGTTTTGATTATTGGTTCCCAGGTTAGATAAAGAAAAGAAAGACCCATGGGATTAGAAATGATAGGCTGAGAGAATGAGATGGTGAGATGCCTGCAAGTCACCTAAACAGGAAAGAAGATTTAGTAGCAGGAAGAGTGCAGAACTCAAGTTGTGGGAAGGAGAATATCATGGCCAAACAATGGGAATTGAGAGATGCAGTCGTTCTAGTTGGTAAGGCTGGTATATGTCTATGTGAGAGGTTTTTGTTTGTTTGTTTGTTTTTGAGACAGAATCAGTATGTCACCCTCAGTAGAGTGCTATGGTGTCACAGCTCACAGCAACCTCAAACTCTTGGACTTAAGCTATTATCTTGCCTCAGCTTCCCAAGTAGCTAGGACTACAGGTGCCCGCTACAATGCCCAGCTATTTTTTGTAGCAGTTGTCATTATTGTTTAGTTGGCCCGGGCTGGGTTCAAACCTGTCAGCCTGGGTGTATGTGGCTGGCACCATAACCACTGTAATATGGGTACCAAACCATATATGAAAGATTTTTTAACATCAGACAGGCAAAGTTGGTTATAGAAGTTTGTGGGTAGGTTGTTAGTTAATTCAGATGGAAATGAAGATTATAAGTCATGGCCCAAGTCCTCAAAGGCTATTAGAAGAAGCCTGAGGATGATGATGGTAAGAGTGGAACTTTATAGAAACATGTCATATGGCTCAAAGGTGATAGAGGGAAGGCTGCATAGCAATGGTGTGGAAGCAGTGGTGAGGAGCTGGGAAAAGGCATCCCAAATGCAGTGACTGCGTGTGAATGAGGACCATTAGCCTTAACATTGTGCCAGGGACACGATGGCAGCACAGCAAGGAGCAGCAATGACCTGGTACAAAATATTGGTTCTCAAACGTTGACCGCATCTCAGAACTCCTGGGAAGAGCAGACGAAAGCACTGATGGGTGTTTATGGTGTGAACAGGGTAGTGCACAGCACAGCATGAGACCCAATGTCACATCATGAGAAACCTGAGTTTAAATTCCCTTCTTTCACTCACTGTGTGAACTTGAGCAATCCACTCAACTCTGGCCCTCAGTTTCCTCACCAAAAATGTAGCCATAAAATATATATAGTACATCATTTTCAGGATCATAGTGATGTAAACATTGACTGAGAAGATGCCAGTCTGTTTTGTGCCATGGAAAGCGCAAGGCCGCTAGTCCTGGACCAAAATGAGCTGTCAGAGAGAGCTGCCCTGTCTGAGTGAGCATGAAACTCTCTGGCTCCCCAGAAATGGGCAGGGTTGAAACTAAAGGGTAGAAGATAAAAGTGTGTTGCTATGGTAACTGCACACTAGCTCTCTCAGCCTCTCCACAAGAAAGCCAATTTTCCTGCATACGATTTGCAGTTAGTACAAAGGTCTTTGTTCAATTACTAAGAGGCTGGTGGTGTAACTGCTGATGGGTATGAATCATTCTCTGAGGTCCCCAACAGAAATGCCCTGTGGATACTCTATGGAGTGCACAGTGCAAACTTTTCTCTTGCCCAACTCAAATCACAACAGCATTACTCCACAAAGGAAAAAAGGAAGCCCCAGGCAGAAGTTGATGATGAAATTGAGTTTACTCATAGTTTAACCTCAGAGCCCTCTTGTCAGACTAAGAAATGTAATGAGAGCATGTGAAACTTCAGTAAACGCTTTCCTCCGAGTTACAGCTATTATAAAGAAAGTTTAAGTTATAGAAAGACAGGTGTAACAATGTTTAAGCATTTGGAAATGCATGCTACTCCGTTCTCTTCTCAACATTATCTTCAAATTCACATTTGTAAAAGTGACTGCTCTGTTTAATTGTAAACAGAACTGATCCCGGTGCTTGTTTCTGTGGCATGGTCAGTACCTCTCTTTTTACACCATACGAGTCAGAGACAGAAGGTAGAGTCCACTTTGGCTTTCTCCTTAGAACACTGTGTTTTATGATCAGCTAAAGTTAGGAAATGATGAAGTAAAATCTAGCATGGCAAGCGAGGAAAACAGGAAGTACTGAAATATCTATATATATATAGATATATAGTTTGTTTATTTTTTTGTTTTGTTTTGCTTTGTTTTTTGAGATAGAGTCTCACTTTGTAGCAGAGGCTAGAGTGCCCTGGCATCATAGCTCACAGCAACCTCAAACTCCTGGGCACAAGTGATCCTCCTACCTCAGCCTCCTCAGTAGCAGGGACTGCAGGCACCCAGGTAGTTTTTCTATTTTTACTAGAGCTGGGATCTTGCTCTTGCTGATCTTGAACTCCTGAGCCCAAGTGATCCACCTACCTGGGCTTCCCAGGCATCCCAGAGTGCTGCAATTACAGGCGCGTGGTGAGCTGCCTGTGCCCAGCCTTAGATATGCATATTAACAACATGTTTTCCTTGGCCAAACCTCAGTGAGGATCCTCTAAGCCCTCTTCTCTACTAGGCTTGGCACTCACTGTTGCCAGACTTGGCATAACCCAGTTTTAGCAAGGGTCCTGTTAAGTTGATTTAGAAAAAACTTCTCCCATCCTTGGTATCTGATCCCAAGGCTCCTCCTCAGCACAAATGCTTTTCCATCAGTTTAATGGGAACCCCCACCCTGAGTTATTTTCCACGCACATCTCTGCTCCTTGGCTCTAAGTCCCCAGGTGTCTTTCTTATATTCAGGAGTGAGCCCATTTCTGAGGTCTCTTTTCCCCTAGTGCAATCGTTTTTGAATAAAATACATCTTTACCACTTCAACCAGTGCCCAGCTCTGGCTCTCTTTAACAACATGTATAGCCAGATACATACAGAAATGATGTTTAAGATGGTGTTGGTGCCCACATGCTGATGAGGAAAGGATAAATGAGTACAGGTTCTAAGCAGATAATCAGACACTCTACATGTGACATCTTTAAAACACTTATATCCTGCTGCTGGCTCTATTTCTACCAATCATTTGTGCTAAATGTGGAATATATGCAGATATCTGCATCATTATTATTTATAATAAAGACGAATCAAAAGGAATCTGACTTCCAACAATCATGTGTTGAGTAAATTACGATACATTCATTTGAGGAAGCTCTGTACAGTCCCTTTGTTTATGAAGAGTTATGATGTTTGACAATTTTCCATCTAGATCTCTAAAAATGTTTGAAAACTAATTATAAAATATCATTATGGATCGTTCAATGCATCCATTTCTAATTGTAGGAAAACAATTTATTTAGATTACCCAAATGAATGCAAAATGCAGGGCACACAAAGTTACAAGATAAATCTGCCAAGAAACTAACACCATTCTAAATAATTTATATCAAAATCCATTGTGAATCTATAGCGCTAATATTTAGTGTCAAGATACATTTTTTAAAACCAACTTTATTCTCTTATCTAAATGTAATGCCATAAATATGAAAAATTTCTAGGTTAAACACAGCATCAATTGTACTTACAGAGCACAATAAGAGGAAACTAATTGTTACAGTTAATAAATGTATTCATATTTTTTAATTCAATTTTTTATTAAATCATAGCTATATATGTGTATATTTATATAGTATTCACTGTGTGTCAGGCATTTTCTAATATTTTTTATAAGTTCATATTTAAATTCCCTTATAAATCCTGTGAAATAGGTACATTTTACAGATAAGGAAGCCGAGGGACAGAGAGGTAAAATGCCCAGTCACACATCCTGTACAGAGTATTTCAGTTCCACACAGTCTAAAAAGCCTGTACTCTTATCTACAGATAGGATTTGCAATTGGACCCTGTGGAAATATCTTACTAGTATCATAGCTTTGGTCCAGTTGTTTAACTGTTTTTCCCTCAATATTCTCATCTATAAATAGGAAACATAACTTTGTGTGGTAGTATATTACAAGACATATGTACATATAACTCACAAGATTATCTGTCAGGGCCCAGGACTGGCCAGGTCTCGTGCCCAGCTTAGGTAGGTTCTGGACGCGGACCACTAAACTACGTTGCTCAGGAACAGTTTCTCGTAGGTGCTTGAGGGCTATCTACTTTAGCTGGACAGAGAGAGAGACAGAGTATCTTAGAGAGAGTAAAGGTCTTCTTAGAACAGATAGCTCTTAGTCCTTAGCAGAGCTTGGTAATCTTCAGCAGAGACGCTGTGCTGATGTTCTGCAGGCAGGAGAGGAGACAGAGTCAGAGTAAGTGGATCCCTGATAGAATGCGTATGCCTCTTGACTGCCTTCTCCTCCAGCCTAATATAAGGCTGAGCTTGTGCTTCTCACCACCACAGGTGTAGAGACTGCCAATTCACCAATGCTCTCATCTCGCGAGCTCACTTATGTTTGTTAGAAACCAAATCTCTCTCCATGCCCTTTTCACCAAGGTGTTCCATTACAGGTATTTCTTATAACTCTCACTCCTCCTAGCCATAGGCTATACGGGCTGCTACAATTATCGTGAAAGGTTAGTGAGATAATGAACAGAAAAAAAGCCTAGCATGGTGATTGTCATCACTGCTCCAGCTGACCTAAGCTAGCAAGGCCTCCATATCAGCTTCTTTCACTAAATAAGGGGGGCCTCACGCAGTTGGAGTGAGGGTAGGCAAAGGCTGTGTTTTCGCTCCCCCACAGCCTCAGTAATTGACCAGAGGCTGCTATGTCCTGGACAAATTCTGCCAAATGCTTCGCTGTTCATCAGCAAACGGTTATAAAAACAGTCCTGCTTTCTGCCCTGAGATATTTTCTCCAGCCATAAGCTGTACGGGAAGCTCAGTCAACAGACATCTAAACTTAAGGCCAGCAGCCCCCGAGTCAGGGCAGGTGATGGGGTCTCCATGAACACCTCATCGTGGAGATTAGAGACCTGCACCTATGCCTGAGTGGCAGGAGGGTGTGTGCAGTTTTAGACGAGCCATCCATCTTGAACATTACTCATTTTGGCAGTGAAATTATTCTCCAATGAGCCCTATTCTAATCAACACACTCTCTGGTGTCAATTTCCGTAACTATATCTCAAGTACCAAGACTATCTTTGGGGTGTTGGTTTCTGATTAGAGTACTTTAGCACAAAAGGCCTGCTCCAACTTGTACAGGCTCACATACACAAACAGGATTATTCCAAGTTAAAGTGTTACCACACAGATAATATAGCAGTGATGTGTATGGCTGTCCCTCTCTGAGTCCTTTTCCTTCTTTATTTTTTAATTCAATTTTTTATTAAATCATAAATATATAGATTTACGGGGTACAATGTGATGATTTGATGTACAATGTGGAATGCTTAAATCAAACTGATTAACATAACTACCACCTCACTTACTTATTTTTTGTGATAAGACATTTATAATTTATTCTTAGTTGTTTGAAATGTACCCTTGCATTGGGCACTTGGGTGAGGTCCCACCAAATGCCCTCCCTCCTCCCTCTGCTCACTCTCCTACCTCCTCTCCTCTCCTTCTTGCTGGACTATATTTGTGTTTTATCATTTGTAGGAATGTGTAAGTTATTACATATTGGATTAACAAATTGTGGTGTATATATACCCTGGAATACTATTCAGCCATAAAAAGATGAGGACTTTAGATATTTTGTGTTTACATGGATGGAGCTGGAACATATTCTTCTTAGTAAAGTATCTCAAGAATGGAAAAAAAATACCCAATACTCAATCCTATTATGAAACCAGTATATAATCACTCACACATTCCTATGAATGGGTCCTTCACCTTTTTCTCTCCTCATCCCCTATCCCCCACTCAAAGGCCCAATAGTCTAGGTGGCAAGAGATTTAAACAGAAAGGGTGAGATTATAGGGAATTCTATATCATTGCTCCCCCAGAAATAAAAAGAAAGCTCATCATGTACCTAAATGGTGTATTTAGAACAGTTTAACAGGGTGAGATTTTTCCATACATAGTTATCTTTATAAACACAAACGATTGCTTTTTATAAGTACCTTCATAAAACATTCCAGGACAGAGAGACATACCCCATCATGCAACAATAACCACAATTAATAGCTGACTTGCCAATATCCCTTTAGTCTTTTATCTATACACAGGTATATCAGGCCCTGAATGTGTGTGAATTTGTGCATGGTTTTAAAGATACCATGGCGCTCCAAAACGAAAATAGTCTGTTAATTTTCTGATTCTGAAAGATACCATAAGCTCACTATAAAAAATATTTGGACAATACATAAAGGAATAAAAAGAAGGTTTAAAAATCTCCTTCAGCAATAAGTACTGAAAACAAATCTCTTCCTTCATACACGTGGATACAGAGCAAGGAAGCCAGGGCACAGACCCGCAGTAAGGTGTGGAAAAACCCACAGCCAGATGCGAGCCTTCTGAGAAGGGGAGGCCTGCATGCACCTCCAGGTAAAACTTCCTGTTATTCCAGAAATGTACTGTGAATGGAGAAGTTTGAGAGTTGGGATTCTTAAGAAATTGCATTGCTCTGCATAATGTAAAAATCATTCCTGTGATGACAGATTTTCCCTTCGGCTGATTATTTTCAGAAAATTAAAGAAAAAATGATTAATTTATTTTAATACCAAGACACTATTGCTTATTCTTGAAAGTTATATGTATTGTAAATATGTATGTACATCAGAGATTGCTCAAGCAACCAGAAAGCATCACTGAGTTTGCTTGCTTCTGAGGTCTCATTTATCCTGTTACCGTCTTCAACACTCGAATAGTCCAGCTCACAAGGACCCAGAAGAATATGGAAAGCAGGGCCACTTACCCCCCCAAACAGGAGGGAGGACTCACTGTTGATTGTCACTACTTTGATTGAAAAATTGCCTCTGAGCCCTAGAGAAGATTCTTACCTTGCATGAATGTCTTGTAAAGAGGTGATCATAGAAATTAGGCAGCCTGGACAAAATTTAAAACTCGTTATATATGAGAGTTTTGTAAAGTTATTTACATGCTGGCAATAGTGACCCTGTGTTATGGTTCTGTAATGTTTCTTTACTTTTTAAGAGTTTTCATCAGAAATATTTTCCTCCACCCCATCCCATTTTCTATTTCTCTTATTAAAGGTGTTTTTTAGGACCAAAATTGTATCCCATCCGCAGCTAAATTCCTCCAATAAACTCCCATCACCTTGGTGATAAAATCCAAAGCATTGTCAGAATTCAGATTCTCCCTGATCTCTCCGCTCTCTCTCCCACTGTCGCAAAAGCATGATTTGATTTTGAAGTCCCTGAGATCAGGCCTCATTCTTCCCACCAGCCATAATCAGTACTTGAAGACCTTGTCTACAGGAAGACACACACAGTGGTTCTTGCTCTGTTCTTGCCATGACACCAGTCCTCTTAATTCCCTTCATCTCTCCAGCCCTTTATCAACACCTAACAGATTCTAGCCTCAGCTAGACCTCACCAGGTGTATCTGGGAGGCCATCTCTGTGCTTTCCAGAAGGAGTTGAGCACCCTCTGCTGATCCTTACCTCCCTGTCCTTCTTAAACCCAGATCTCCACCAGCCCCTGTTGTTACTACCTTTGTTACGCCCACCTCCCAGTTCTGAGGTCCTTGAGCACAGCGACTGTGTTTGCATCGCTATGACACTACGCTGAGCCCATAGAGTAGGAATTTAATATGTGTTGAATTAGTGTATCAGCCAGCTCATTTGATCCACCCCAGTCTCTGTGATGAAAGAGGTAGAAAAGGTCCTGTGAGCCTCATTTAGTAAAATGATGGCTGAGGCTTGGAGACTTTGGTAACTTGTCTGAGGTCTTATAGTTAGTTAGGAACAGAACTTAAGCCAGCCTGAATCTGGAGCCAGTGCTCTCTCTACTATTCAGTTCTTCAGTGTCCCCGCCCACCCCCATGCTGCCTCCACACACTGCTTCCACCACGATGAACGAATTCTAGGTCAAGATTATGATGGTAACTGGATATCCTAAGCACTGTGTGCTGGTATGGCTCTTACAAAAAAACAAAATTCTCAAAAGCATTTTTCAGGCATGAAAGTAAAGAGATATGTTTTAATTTCGTCACCACAACCTCTGTTAAAAATTGGAGACTGTTATTTCCGGAAACTCTAGAATTTTCTTTGGAAATATCCCCCAACTGAGAAGGAAGTCTGACGCAGCCTCCTAAGAGTCTGTGTTGCAATAGGTGTTGTGTCCCTGAAACCACTGGAAAGACGGGGTTAAGAATACAAAATGAGCTGTAAACCATATATGGAGAAACCCATATCTCGAAACTTGTGATGAACTCATGTTCTGCTTTCCAGTCTCTGCAAAGCTGAAGCTGGCTGTGCCTTGCAGAACTGCCAGCTGCAAACTCAGAGAGGCAAGCACACTCACGCTGAGACTGCAGGGCTCCGGGGAGTGGCCTCCTGAGCCTCCGCGCCAAACACACTGAGCATGCAAGCTGCTCTCGCCACGGCAGCCTGGGTGGTTTCCTTCGTCTCTAGTTATTCATATACAACAAAAACTTTGCCAGATATTGAAAATGAAGATTTCATCAAAGACTGTGTCCGGATGCACAATAAGTTCCGATCAGAGGTGACTCCAACAGCCAGTGATATGCTGTACATGGTAAGGAAAATAGCAATCTTGAGGGCATAAGTTAATAGCTAATATGTAATGAGTTTGGGGTTAAGTCCTTGGTAATCTGGAATGATCTTTTTGTTATGATTAATGTGTGCAAAAGAACTTGACAATCTATAATCAAAACAACTCAGTTTAGTCCTGTCTCCTCAACGCCTCTGTCAACAGTGAGCTTCATGTGCATTTCACTTCTCTTTCTGGGTACAGCCTTTTCTCTGGACATAGCTAGATCTTTTTTATGTCATTCTCCTCCTTGTTATTTTTATGGTTTGTTTGTTTTTGTTTTTCTGATTTCTAAGTTTCCTTTTCTTGTTGCCAGCACAGTACTGACTGGCTTAGGAGGGCAGCATGGCATTTGGGAAAGTATAGGGTTTTGATTCAGTGAGGGTTGAGTTTGAATCTCAGTTCTCTGGCTTTGAGCTGATTTGTTGTTATATGAGTCATGTGAAACACAACACACTAGTTTGTGCATAATTGTCCTTCAAGGCCGGGTGTGGTGGCTCACATCAATAATTCTAGAACTCTGGGAGGCCAAGGCAGGTGGATTGCCTAAGCTCACAGGTTCAAGACCAGCCTGAGCAAGAGTGAGACCCCATCTCTAAAAAATAGCCAGGTAGTGTGGTAGGGGTCTGTAGTCCCAGCTACTTGGGAGGCTGAGGCAAGAGTATTGCTTGAGCCCACCAAGACTTTGAGGTTTCTATGAGCTATGACACCACCACACTCTACCAAAGGTGACAAAGTGAGACTCTGTCTCAAATAAAACAATAATAATAATAATGCAGTGGCTCACACCTGTAAATCCTAGCACTCTGGGAGGCCAAGCCGGCTGGATTGCCTAAACTCACAGGTTCAAGACCAGCCTGAGTCAGAGCAAGACCTCATCTCTAAAAATAGCTGGGCATTGTGGTGGGTACCCATAGTCCTAGCTACTTGGGAGGCTGAGGCAAGAGAGTTGCTTAAGCCCAAGAGTTTGAGGTTGCTGTGAGCTATGAGGCCATGGCATTCTACCGAGGGCAACAAAGTAAGACTGTCTCAAGAATACTAATAATAGTTGGTCTTCAGTGAAATGCTGGTTGGTTTCCCTCGCCTAGATTCCAACCTCCATGAAGCTAGATTATCATGTTTCCCTCTATCCGTAGTCAATGTTTGAAGACCATATTTATAGAGGACCCATATGCAGTCATCCCTCGTGTGTTGTCATCACACATCATTTTCCATTCAACTTCACACTCTGTTAACCCCAGTTACAATTTGGGTAACAGGTTATATTCTTGACTGCCCTTCCATGTTTTACTATTTATTTTTGCAGACTTGGGACCCCCAACTAGCACAAATTGCAAAAGCATGGGCAAAAAAATGTCATTTTCAGCATAATGGACAGCTGAAGCCACCCCACAAGCTGCACCCAAACTTTACTTCACTAGGAGAAAACATCTGGACTGGGTCGCTGTCCATCTTCAATGTGTCTTTAGCCATCGCAGACTGGTACAACGAAATCAAATACTACGACTTCAAGACTCGGAGATGCAGTAAGGTCTGTGGCCATTACACTCAGGTGAGTATCTGCCCTGTATTTTCTTGAAACTATCTTTTCAAGGATGAGGAGAAAATTGGAATCTTGGGTTAGGAAAATATATTGTAAACTAGTGCACCTGTAAACATAATGGAGAAGGGGCTATAGAGCTTAATTTAAAAATAATAAATGCAACAGTCTCCAATATCTGAGAAAATAGTGCTTAAAGGGTTTGGACTAAATACATAATACACCATGTTTTTCAACCTTTTTTTTTAATCTCATGGCACACTTGAACCTATAGTTAAACTTCCACAGCACACATAAATTATATTGATCAAAAAAGAGAGTAAAAAAATACCTACTCTGCCTTGAACTTTTTAAAAAAATCAATAACCTTTAAAAATTGTCACAGTACCTCTAAGATCCTCTCCCTTTCAGTGTTTGAGAATCACTGAAAACAGGAAGTACGTGAGGCCCAACGATACAGACGTTCTTTAAAACCTCAATTGAAAATCTGTGCGCTGGGCACTGGGCTGCCACAGGGAGGAAAAAGTCTTCAGTCCTAGTCCCAGTGGAGAAGCTGACATGTAAACTTATACAAACTACCCTGAGGCCATTATGTCCCCAAATCCACATCATTAGTCCCAGTGCCCATAGTCAGAGCCTCCCATGTTTTTACTCAAGCCAATTTGTCCCTCCTCCCTCTAGCTCAGGTTTATGACATGATGGAAACGAATCCTCAGGTAGCATCTGCTGATTGTCTTCAGATGCCGACTTCCTAGCCTGGAAACACTTTGTCTACTTTTTTCCCTGCCGTCCTTATTAAACCAAGAACTAAGGGTATTTAGTCAATGTTTGGCTTCCTGTACACAATCTGTTGAAATGAGGTATGAATGCAAAACCATTTCCAACAAGGTAGTTACATCGAAATATTCTGTAGTTTTAAAGAAGAACATGTTGTTAGGAAATCTCTCAATTCTGCTGTGTCTTACAAAGCCTCTGGTGTCAGTGTTGGTGATTTGAGTAAACCAAATTTGGCAAAGGAGATTATAGGAGATTATTACGAAGAGGGAGAGGACTGAGTAAAAATTTTCACCTCAAAATTATTGTGAACCAAGAGGGCTATCACATCATCTATAGGATTATTCTCTTTCTTAGAAACAGAAATAGTTTCTCCTGAATTTATTACGTAAACCAACAATCTTGGTTTATTTCTACAAACAAATTAAATGAGAGAGTAAATTCTCTAGTTTTCAACAAGACCTAGGGAGTAAGAATGCTAAATCTGGATTGCCTAGAGGGGGTATTTTGTACCATCATGCATTGTGGTGGTTAAATATCCCTAAATAATCATCAGTTTGTGGGTGCCTAACTTTCATTTATTCAGATGGTGTTTAACCTTCTAGCCTGGGCCAAGTGCCAATGATACCTTAGTCCACATTCTTTGGAAAACAGAGCCTGAAATGATCGTTTATGAGATCTTCCTTTACTGTGGTATAATCTCAGAGAAGTAAGACTAAGGAGAAATAGGGGGTGAGGCAGGGAAGGAGGGATACGGCGAGGAATATTCCCTGCACCCTGGAATTGACCTTCTTCCTTGATATATGTATTACAGTGCATGATTGGTGCAATTTAGAGACACTGACAAAGTGCCACCTCAGCAAAGAGGACAGAGCAAGTTTATCCAGTTAGAGCAGCGGTTTTCAACCCCTTTCTCTCATGGCACACCGGAACCTATAGTTAAATATCCACAGCACACTTAGATTATGTTGATCCAAAAAAAACCCAAAAAGAGTAAAAAATAAAGAATATACTTACTATGCTTTGAACTTCTTTCAAAAATAATTTAATTAATAATCTTTAAAATTTTTCGTGGCACACCCTAGATCCTCTCAGGGATCACCTCTCAGGCACATCTGCTGAAAATCAGTGAGTTAAAGGGAAGTGCAAAGCTTCACACAGCAGAAGACAGCTGGATTTGTGGGAAACTGAGTCAGAGTTTGGCAAGTGAAAAGGAAAGGGAAGAGAATTCCAAGTGAAATCAGCAAGGTACAGAAAGCACGTGGTGTTTGCAGAGGAGCCTGGTGCTTCAGAAGAAGGGCAAGTCTCACAGCGCACCAAACATAGAGGTGGGAAGACTTACACTGACAACAACGCATACAAGTTAAGACACTCCGTGCCATGATTCCAGGGAGTCTGAACAAGAGGAGAAAATGAGAGTTTATATCATACATGCCTGAGATTTCATAGATGCCTCCCCAAATTAACTGAGCTTACTTGGAAAATCCCTTACATGTAGGGAGGAAAAAGAGGTCTAAGATGTTGGACATGAGAAAACTCGTCTTCTAAAATCTGGTTCCATGCATACAGATACGTCTATCAAACCCCAAGTCGAGCCATCCTAACTTTTTCTTTATAAGACAACACTAGATTTTACCCCACTTCAAAAGAGGGTCTTTCATCAGGGAGAGAATGTTCAGGAAATAGACAGCAGCAGCAACCACCTTTTGAATGACCATGGATTTATCTTTCTGTATTGAACACTTTACTCAGTTCTCATCACAAATCAGTAAGAGAAGTGCTAATACCCACAGGTGAATAAGCAGATAACCTCAGAGAGATTAGGAAGTGGTTTCCTCAAGGTCATTTATCTAGTAAGAGAAAGAATCCAGATATCAGATATGTTGTAAGGCTTAGATAATATATAATGCATGTAATTTACCTAACAAAGTACTAGCATTTAGTAGGCACTGAAAGTTCTGTGAACTGGTTTCCAAGCAATCATTATGGAAGAAGCATGTGATAGGTCAAAGACTCACTGTTTTCATCTTTATAAACCTTGCTAGGGGATTCACTAGTATTTGATTGCTAGAAAGTTTTAAATGCATGCCGGGAAGTTACCTTAAGTGGATCTTATAATTTCCTAATTTATCTGAATCTCCTATTGAATAATCAAACTATTTGCAGATTTTGGCTGATGAGGGGCAATTCACAGAATAAAGAAACGTAATAGATTCAGATCCTTTAGGTATTCATGAAAGGTATGCTGTTTCTTGACATGTTAGTTCAACACTTTAGCTTTGTCTTCACCAGAGACAGGTGTTCAGGAAGAAATTTTGGATACTAGTATGGAAGATCAATAAAATTATACATCCTGCTGAGGAGAGTTCAGCTCCTGAAGTTTGGAATAGCTCTACTAAAGTATCTGGCTGGGGCTGCGGATTACTTGGGTTTGATGGTGCTAGAATTTCCCACTAGATGGCACTATTGATCTTATTTTAGTTTTTATCTCCACCCTCCAACTCTACCCTCTTGAAATTTTTATTTTCGTATTCTCATAGAACCGATGGAAATAGAACGTGTTTCACAATGACTGTAGCAGGTATCACTGTATGTCACAGTGTCACCATACTCCTAATAATGAACCAGATGGGCTGAGAATCGAAAAGGGAAAGACGGTGGGAAGGGGCTGTCAGCATAGAAGGGAGACATGTCTCTCCCTCTGGGTTCCCAGGTGCCATGCTTTTGTTGGAAACATAGAGAGTGGGTCCTGAGGACTTGTTAAGAGAGAAAATACTTTGATAGCCTCTTCCATAGGGCACGGGGGTGTCATCACAATGCTTCATGGCCAGGCAGAATTGACCAAGTCCCAATCTCCTCACCCTTAAAAATGGGAGCAATGACAACCCATTTGAGTTGAGTTGTTATGAGGAATAAACATAACATAATACGTTTACCATATGAAAAGAAATTAGAACAAATCTTTTCTTTTTTGCAGTTTTTGGCCCGGGCTGGGTTTGAACCTGCCACCTCCAGTATTGGGGCCTGCGCCTTACTCCTCTGAGCCACAGGCACTACCCTAGAACAAATCATGCAAAGAACTCTGGTTGATAAAATATGCAGAGTATTAAACATTTTTAAAAGGAAGGAAATCAGTGTTAAGAGAACGAAACATGAACATTTGTGCTCACATATAATCAAACTTCAAAATAAGCCCATGGAGTTTGTGTTGTTATCCTCATTTAACAGATTAGGAAGCTAAGGCCAAGGTCAAGGTCACACAGAAAGCAAGACGCCTTTGTAGCTTTAGAGCCCATGAGTTCAACCAGAATCAGTATGTCCATAAGCTTTTATTTTATTTATTTATTTAGTCATTTATTCATCTAACTCATTTATCTTATTCTATTTATTCATTTATTTATTAAGACTGTCTCACTTTGTTGCCCTGGGTAGAGTGCTCTGGCATCACAGTTAATGGCAACCTCAAACTCCTGGGCTCCAGGGATCCTCTTGCCTCATCCTCCCAGTAACTGGGACTATAGGTACCCGCCACAAGGTCCAGCTATTTTTAGAGACAGGAGTCTTGCTGTTGCTCAGGCTGGTCTTGAACTCCCGAGCTCAAGTGATTCACCTACCTTGGCCTCCTAGAGTACTGGGATTATAGGCATTAGCCACCGTGCCAGGCCTATTCATAATGCTTTTAAAAAGAGACTAGCTTGAATGGATATTGCATGTAATACATTCACCTAATAAACATTATGCAGCAATAAAAAGGAATGATTACTACTAAATATGACACATGAATGGCTCCCAAACGCTGTGCTAAGGGAAAGAAGACAGATTCAAACAGCTACATTTGTGATCCCATTTGTAAAACATTCTGGAAAAGGCAAAGCTATAGGCTTATCATACCTAAATGTTCTTTTTACTGTTTCTCTGTGTGTTAAAGATCCTTATTTCCTTTCAGGTTGTTTGGGCAGCGAGTTACAAAGTTGGCTGTGCAGTGCAATTTTGCTCTAGAGTTTCTGGCTTTGAAAGTCTTTCCAATGGAGCACATTTTATATGCAACTACGGACCAGCGTAAGTGCCTGAATCAATCTCTTTCTTAAAAAAAAAAAAAAAAATTGAGACAAGTCTCACTTTGTCACCGTCCATAGAGTACCGTGGTGCCACAGGTCACAGCAACCTCAAAGTCTTCGGATTAAGTGATCCTCTTGCCTCAGCCTCACAGGTAGCTGGGACTACAGGTGCCCACAACAAGGACTTGGCTATTTTTAGAGACGAGGTCTTGCTTTGGCGCAAGCTGGTCTTGAACTCGTGAGCTCAGGCAATTCACCTCCCTCGGCCTCCCAGAGTACTAGGATTATAGGCTTAAAAAACATTTATTTTATAAATATTTATCTTCATTATTGAAAATCTGGATAATAAAATATGAAGAAGAAAATTAATATAACCCTTAATTTCTCTGCCCAGAGATCTACTTTACTGATAAGATGGTACATTTGTCTGTGTGTATGTGTGTGTACACCCATTACGTATACTAAACAAATTCACATTTTTTTAAGAATAGCAAGACTGGCTAGGTACAGTGGCTCACACCTGTGATCTTTGAGAGGCCAAGGCAAGAGGATTGGTTAAGACTAGGAGTTTCAGATCAGCTGAGCAAGAACAAAACTCAATCTATAAAAAAAAAAAAAAAAAAAATAGAAAAAGTAGCTGGGTGTGGTGGTGGCCACCTGTAATTCCCCACTACTAAGGAAGCTGAGGCAGGAGGATCATTTGAACCCAGGAGTTTGAGGTTGCAGTGAGTTATGATAATGTAACTACATCCTAGCCAGGGTGAAAGAGTGAGACCCTGCCTCAAAAAAAAAAAAAAAAAAATAGTAAGACTAAAATGTTTGTCAAGAATTTAAGCTAAATGAATATGGCATTAACAGAACAAAATGGAAAAGTTGATGTTACTTAATATTTACTGGTTTATTAAAAACTTGGCAGTATTTATACAAATATCACACCAAAAAGATCTATGAGTATAAATTTCATTTATCCATTTATATAACTTATATCATTTACTTTTTGACAGTTCTGTTATTAAAATTTGTACAGTTTTCCCCGTTGGGGAACCAAAGATGTGGGACCCCTCTCCCACTTCCTTTAAACTTGTATATGTGTGCTTGGGCGACATTAACAGATTTAGAAAGCTGCAGTCATTCTAGAAATACACATTTTCTATTTTTTAAACTAAATTATACCGTGAACATTTCTCACTTTATTAAAATTTTAAAGATGATTTTAATAATTACAAAAACAGTGAGAGATAATGTTTATATAATGCTTACAATATGCCAAGCACTGTATGTCACCTTATTTAATCTCCATAAAATGTTTATAAGTCCTGTTATCCCTGTTTTGCAAATGAGAAAAGTGAGGCACGTATAAGATGAGTTATCCCTTAACCGAGTTCCAACAATAGTGAATGTCAACGTGGATCTGGCCGTCTAGCTTCATGGTCTATATTCTTGATGGTAACAGAACAGTTCATCCTTTGAAAAATTTAGATTGATCCCTGTATTTCCTTAAAAAACTTGAGTAACTTTATTTCCCTATCATTACTAGAAATGGTACTAGTACAGAAAGAGTGTGCCCATTTGTGAAGTTTTTCAATGCATGTTGCTAAATTATCCCCCACTGTCATACCTATTTATACTTCTTCATCAGTATCATGTATTATACATTTCTGGTATTTTTTAATGTAATAGAAAATAGTATTTAATTTGTTCTCTTTTGCATTTCTTTGATTACTAGTGATTATAAATTTTTTTCACATAATTTTATTGACATTCCTTTGAATCATGTGGTCTGGTCATGTTTCTTTTTTTTAATTTTCAATTTTTTATTGATCATAATATACATAATTTCAGGGTACAGGTGATAATTTAACACATTCATATGATTTGTAAAGACTAAATAGTGTACTTGGGATATTCATCACCTTAAATATTCATCTTTTCTTTACACCAGAATCATTGAAATTCTTCTCTTCTAACTATTTTGAAATGTATAGGTTATTGTAAACTATACTTACCCTACTGATCTATTTAACACTATGTCTTATTTCTTTTATCAAACCACCTATCTGTACCAATTAATTAATTGTTTTTCATACCTCCCTCCCTTCTACCCTCCTCAGCCTCTGGTAGCCACCATTGCACAGTTTTTAGCTCCTCCATATAAGTGAGAACATGAGACATTTGTCCTTTGTGTTTGGCTTGCTTTATTTAACTTAACAGCCTCCAGTTCCATCCATGGTGCCACAGATGACAGAATTTCATTCTTTCTTAAGGGTTAATAATAGCCCATTGTGCATATAGACCACATTTTCTTTGTCCATTCATCCGTTGATGACACTTAGGTTGATTTCATATTTTAGTTACTGTGGATAATGCTTCAATAAACATGGGAGTACAGGTGAATTGTCAATAAACGGATTTCTTTCTTTTGGATGTATACACAGTAATGGAAATGCTGGACCATATGGCAGTTATATTTTTAGTTTCTTGAGGAACCTCCATAATGTACCCCATAGTGTCTGTACTAATTTACATTCCCACTAATAATATACAAGAACTGCCTCTTTCTCTGCATTCTCTTTTGGATAAAAGTTATTTTAACTGGGGTAAGATGATATCTCATTACAGCTTTGATTTGCCCTTCTTAGATGATTAGTGGTGTTGAACTTTTTTCATATACCTGTTGCCAATTTGCATGACTTCTTTTGAGAAATGTCTGTTAAGATTTTTCACCCATTTTAACTAAATTGTCCGTTTTTCTGCTGGTTACTGACTCCTTGTCAGATGGTTAGTTTCTAAGTGTCTTCTGTTCCAGGGATCACCTCTTCGTTATATTGTTTCCTTTGCTATGCGGAAGCTTTCTGGTTTATTCTTGTTATTGATTTCTCATTGTATTCTGTTGTGGTCAGAAAAGATAGTTGATGTGATTTCTACCTTTTTTTGAACTTGATCAGACTTATTTTGTGGTCTAACACATGGTCTACTCTGGAGAATGTCTTATAGGCTGATTAAAAGATTGTGTGTTCTGCAGCAGTTGGGTGAAATGTTCTGCAAATACCAGTTAGGGTTATTAAGTGCAGTGTATAATTGAATATTGATATTTCTTTGTTGATTTCCTGTCTATACAATCTGTTCATATCTATGAGAGGGGTGTTAAAGTCCCCTCCATTGTTATAGTCTATCTCTCCCTTCAGATATGTTAATGTTTGCTTTATTTACTTGGGATTCTCCAGATGCCTACAAATCTCTTTTGTGCATCACTAAGCAAGGCTATGGTAACAGATAGCCAGGGTGGAGGAAAGAATTATATATAGCACAGCAGAGGAAATAACCTTGACTTCAAGATACTAAGTACACAACCTGGTGTGCCTTGGCCACTACTGCGTAGGACCCTTATTCATATTTATTGTTTTCTTTAAAGATCTGTCTTCTCTCTTCCCCAGGATCCCAAAGCCCCAACCCTCTTATCTGTCTGGCTACAAATGGAAAGACTAAAACTTTCTGTTGCATTGTTGGGCAGAATACTTTAATGAGTCCCATCTAGACAAATCCAGCCCTTTTTGATAGCACGTTTCTTTCTCCAAAATGAATTCTACCATTTCCTTAGAACTTGCAACTGCTTTGGTAGTTAGCTTATTTTTAAGTAGGAATTTTAATTCCCTCTCCTTTGTAGTTTAGAATGCATAATTAAAGAAAAAGTATCATAAATGATTTTATTGAAACCATTCTAGTCTCCTGTTCCTGCGATTGCCTCTTCATTATAATGTTTCTTTTGCTGTGCAGAAGCTTTGTGGGTTCCTCTTGTTATTTATTTCTAGCTGTGTTCCATTGTGGTCTTCAACTGCCTAAGCATTTTTAACAATGAAACAAGCTTTTATTTATTTTTTTATTGTTCTTCTTGGGGAATGAAACAAGCTTTTTTTTTTTGAGACAAAGCCTCAGGCTATCCCCCTGGGTAGAGTGCTATGGCATCACAGCTCACAGCAACCTCCAACTCCTGGGCTGAAGCGAGTCTCCTGCCTCTGCCTCCCAAGTAGCTGGGACCACAGGTGCCCACCACAATGCCCGGCTATTTTTTGGTTGCAGCCATAGTTGTTTTGATGGGCCTGGGCTGGATTCTAACCCACCATCTTAGGTGTATGTGGCTGGCGCCTTAGCCATTTGAGCCACAGGCGCCAAGCCAAAACAAGCTTTTAAACAATGAAAAATATTCCAATTATTAATGTCTATTTTGGACATTTTTTATGATTGCTATCAAAATTTCTTTTATATTTGACTGACTTTTTCCAAGTGCTCAGTAATCATCAGCTATTAGTCATATTACATCTTTAATGTAAAAATAAACTGTACTTTAAACATTTCCCCATGTCTTCTTGCTATTTATTTATTATAAGCATGGGGTAAATTTAATTTTCTGAAGATACATGGATTAATTTGGAGCTAAATGAGATCAGAACATATATTTGGGGTTGGAAATGAGTCATTCTTATAAAACTGTGTCTCTAAAGGGAGAGAGCTTAACTTTGGAAGTAAATGGATAGTTTTGGAAAGAGGAGGCCGTATGATTCAGATTACAAAAAAGGTTATGTTTTTATTTTCACTAACTTCTACTGAAAATAACATTTCCTTTCATTGTGAAGACAACAATCATGGTTGCATTAGCAATAACTAATAATAACTAATAATATTGTTAATAATAACTGAATTAGCAATATCTTTATCTTTGTAAAATCAATAACATTTTCATATCATATTCCAATTGCTACAGAGATATCAAAACTTAGTTTATGGTCATTACTACTGTGAAATTAGTAGCCCCTGGCTAGATCTTATTTATTACTTAATAGATAAAATGGTATATCACAAATCTTTTTCTTATTATATCACAAATCTTTTAAAAATATTTTGATTAACTATTTCAATTTACTTGGTTTCCTTTATAATCCTATGTATTTTATGTTATTCATTTAAAAACAAACTACTTTGAGAAAGAATTCATAGGCTTCAGCAGACAGACAGAAGTTATCATGACCCAAAAAAGTTAAGAACTTCTTTCCAAAAGCTGCATTCCAAAAAACATCAGTGAAATGGCAGTTCATTGAGATAAATGCACAGTTTCTCGCCATTACTATCTGAAGGTATTTACAGGGCTGTAAAATGTCAGACTATCACTTTACTTTCCAGTCTGTGATCTTGGTCAAAAACTTTGCACCTCAGCATCTGTCTCTATGAGGGTGATAAATAAGCAATAAAACCTTCTTCATAGGGTTGCTGTGAAGATTATTCCATTCAAGGGTATTTAGAACAGTGACTTGCACATGGTAAGCGCTCAGTAACTATTATCTATTAGTTGTATTACATCTTCTTTTCTTTTCTTTTTTTTCTTTTTTTTTTTTTTTTGAAGACAGGGTCTTGCACTGTTTCCCAGGGTAGAGTGCAGTGTCATCATCATAGATCATAGCTCATTGTAACCTCAAATCCCCAGACTCAAGCAACCCTCCTCCCTCAGCCTCGTGAGTAGCTGGGACTACAGGTACATGCCACCATGCTTGGCTGATATTTTGTTTTGGGGAGAGATAAGATCTTGCTCTTGCTCAGGCTGGTCTCAAACTCCTGACCTCTAGTGATGCTTCCGCCTCAGCCTCCCAGAGTGCTAGGATTACAGGCCTGAGCCATCGCAACCAGCCATATCACATCTTTTATATAAAAACAAATTGTACTTTAAAAATTTCCCCATCTCTCTTGTTATTTGTTTACTTTTTTTGGACAGCACTTATCCCTTAGCTAAATGTTTTCTATCCAATTAAAACTATGGAGGATTTGGTAGACTGAGGAGAGTAAATGCAGGTCATCATCTCTAAGACACACAAGTTTTTGAATGGCAGTAATCATACACAGGGTGTCCAGAAAGTTTGTGTATAATTTAAAATAGTTTAACATAGTACATTGCACACAAAGTTTCTGTCCCCCTGTATGTCAGAGGGTAAAAAAAGGGTGCATTTTCCTGGATCAGACAATTCTAGGTTCCCCCTGGACTCTGACATGTATAAATTGTGATCTAGGACATGTTGCTAGTGTCTGACATACTTAATTTCCTTATCTGTAAAACAGAAATAAAAAATCCCTCCCAGAGCTGTTATAACTAAATGAGATGACATAGATAAAAACATAAGCTCATAGACAAAGGTATATAGAATGACCTCTGCAAAACCTTTCCATTTCTGATTGCCTCTCTTCACTTCTATTTAAATCCTCTGAATCTTTTGATGTCCAAATACTATTCGTTTTGATGTAGTTAAGGATTAACAGTGATTTCCAATTAAAAATCCCTAATACACAATGTTAAACTTTCAGAGGAAATTACCCCACGTGGCCATACAAGACAGGAGCCCCGTGCAGTGCCTGCCCCAAGAATGACAAGTGCTTGGACAATCTCTGTGGTGAGTAAAAGAAATAATATAACCATAAAACAATGCAATAGAAAATCTTGTAACTTTCTACAGAATTAAGAATGTGATCTTGGGGCAGCGCCTATGGCTCAAAGAAGTAGGGCACTGGCCCCATATGCTGGAGGTGGCGGGTTCAAACTCAGCCCCAGCCAAAAACTGCAAAAAAAAAGAAAAAAAGAATGTGATCTTTTTTTACATACTAATAGCCATTTTCAAGGAAATTGGCATAAATAACAATCAAAGCAATGGTTACTGATCTATGAATAAATATATCATTAATATTAATTTAAGAAAGCAAACCACATCTTTTGTCTTTATTTTAAAAATATTAGTGGGGTACAAATGTTTTATTACATGGTTAGATTTTGTAATGCAAAGCTATTAGCTGGCATCACTGTAATAGTTAGTGTTCATTGTATCGTTAGGTAGGATTTCTTTGCCTCCTCCATCTTGATTTCCAAAGACTTTTATTTCTCTCTATGCCCGTGTGACTTTGGGGGCAGACCCAGAGTGGGATTGCTGCATTGAATTACCCTTTATTTCTTTGAGGAATCTCCATACTGTTTTGCTTAGAGGTTGTACTTATTTGCAGTCCCACAAAGTGTGTAAGTGTCTCTTTCTCTGCACCCATGCCAGCATCTATTGTTTTCTGACTTTTTAAATCATACTGATTCTGACAAGGTAAAGGTAGTATCTCATTGTAGTTTTAATTTATATTTCCCTGATGATTAGAGATGTTGAGCATTTGTTCATGTTTACTGGCCATTTGTCTATAATCTTTTGAAAAACATCTGTTCGTGTCTTTTGACCACTTTTTAATGGAGTTATTTGTTCTTTCCTTGCTGATTTGAGTTCTTTGTAGTCTGGATATTAGCCCTTCATGAGATAAATAGTCTGTCAATATTTTCTCTAATTCTGTAGGCTGTTTGCTCTATTATTTCCTTTGCTGGGCAGAAACTTTTTACTTTAATCAAGTATAATTTATTTTTGTTGTTTCTGCAATTGCCTTTGGGGTCTTAGTCAAAAATTCTTTGCCTAGGGCAAGGTCTATAAGATTTTTTCCTAAATTTTCTTCTAGAATTCTTATGCCAAGAGATAGAGGTCCTTTTCCTTTCTTCTGCATGTAGCTATTCAATTTCCTCAGCACTATTTACTGAATAGGCCTTCCTTTCCCCAGTGTATGTTGTTGTCTGCTTTATTAAATATCAGTTAGTTGTAGGTGGATGGTTTTACATCCATTTCTCTTCTGGTCCTTTGCCATATGTCTCTATGTTTGTACCACACCATGCTATTTTGGTTACCATAGCTTTTACCTTCTACTATAATTTAAAGTCTGATAATGTGATGTTTCCAGATTTGTTCTTTTGGCTTAAGATTGCTTTTGCTATTCAGAATCTTTCGTGGTTCCAAATGAAGCATAAAATGAATTTGTATGTCACTTTGGGCAAGGTGGATATTATAACCATGTAAATCTACCAATCCATTAGTGTGATATGTTTTTCCATATGTTGGCGTCATCTCTGATTTCATTTCTTAGTCTTTGGTAGTTCTCCTTGTAAATATCTTTACCCTCCTGGGTTAAGTATATTCCTAAGTATTTTATTTTTTTGGTAGCAACTGTGAATGGTATTGAGTTTTTTTATTTGACTCTCAGCATGATTGTTATTGGTATATAGAAATACTACTGATTTGTGTAAATTAATTTTTTTAACCTGGACTTTACTAAATTTATTTATCAATTCCAGGAGTCTGTTGGGGGAGTTTTGGAGATTTTCTAGATACAAGATCATATGTTCAGCAAGTGATAGTTTGACCACCTCTTTCTCCATTTGGATACACTATATTTCCTTTTCTTGTCTAATTGCTATGGCTAGGACATCCAATAGTGTGTTAAATAGATGTGGTGACCACGGATGCCCTTGTCACATTTCAATTCTCGGGGGGAGTGTTTCTTACCTTCAGTATGATGTTGGCTGTGAGTATGTCATATATAGCCTCTATAATTTTGAGATACAAGATCTGAAAATTAAGTTTGCAAATGTGGTACCACATACTTATGTTGGCCACACTGTACAAACAACGCAGAAAGGTTTAATAATCTGGGTGTATCAATGTCTCTCAGTTGTGTTCCTGTCAATAAGTAGCAGTGTATTACTGCTGAGTGGTGTTCATTATTGTTGTTGATGCATGTTTTTGTGAGCTGTCATGAAATGAAAATGTTGGAGCTTAGAGTAACAAACGAACATTTGTAAATTTCTTGTTAAACTTGGCAAGAATGGAAGTGAATCAGGAATGTGCTAGTCCAAATTTATGGGGATAATGCCATGAAGAAAAATACAGTGTACAAATGGATTAAACATTTTTCTGAGGGGAGAGAAAGTGTCTTTGGTAAAGAGAAGTTATGGCAGCCAGTTACAAGCAGAAATGATAAAAACATGGCAAAAATTCATCATATTGTGCGTCAAAATCATCAGCTGTAAGAAGTGTAGCAAACCCATGTAAACATTGATAGAGAAACAAAAGTCTTAACTGAAAAGCTTGGCCAACAACGCATGGCTCTTGCATCACAACAATGCAGAAGCTCACATGGCACTGTCTCTGAGGGAGTTTTTAGCCCATGAACAAATAACTGTATTAGAACAGCCTCCCTACTCACCTGATCTGGCTCCCAATTACATATAGAGGAAATATTGAAAGTATTTTGATGGCATTCAGGAAATGTAGAGAAATAGGACAACAGCTGTGATGGACATTTCAGAAAAAGATTTCCAAAATGTTTTTGAAGGGTGGACTAGGCGCTGGCAACAGTGCATAGCTTCTCAAGGCAAGTACTTCACAGGTGACTATAGTGACACTCAGCAATGAAGTATGTAGCACTTTTTCTAGGATGATTTTGCAAATTTAATCATCATACCTCATATATTCCTCTTTGCTTAGTTTGTGAGGGTTTTTGTCTTGGGAGGTGCTGGATTTTGTCAAATGGTTTTTCTGCATCTATTAGGATTATATAGTCTTTGTTTTTGCTTCTGTTTATGGGGTGAATCACATTTATTGATTTATGTATGTTGAACCATCATATCCTTGGGATATAGCCCAGTTGGTCATGGTGTATCCTTTTTTTTTTTTTTTAATATGATGTTGAATTTGGTTTGCTAGTTTTTATTGAGGATTTTTATATCTATAAGAAATATTGGGCTTGGCACCTGTAGCTCAAGTGGCTAGGGCGCCAGTCACATACACTGGAGCTGGCGGAATTGAATCCAGAGTGGCCCACCAAACAACAACTATAACCAAAAAATAGCCAAGCATTGTGGCAGGACCCTGTAGTCTGCTACTTGGGAGTCTGAAGCAAGAGAATCACTTAAGTCCAAGAGTTGGAGGTTGCTGTGAGCTGTGACATCGCGGCACTCTACCCAAGGTAGAGACTCTGTCTCAAAAAAAAAAAAAAGAAAGAAAGAAAGAAAAAAAGAAATATTGGTCTGCAGTTTTCTTCTTTTTATTATCTTTTTGTGGCTTTGGTACCAAGGTGATATTGCCTTTTTAGAATGAGTCAGTGGGCTTCCCTTCTTCTGGGTGTTGTGGAATAATTTCTGCAATATGGGTACCAGCTCTTCTTTGTGGTTCTGGTAGAATTCCTCCATGAATCTATCTGGTCCAGGGCTTTTTTGTGTGGGTTTTTTAAAAATATTTTTTATTACTGCTCAATCTCATTGCTCATTATTAGACTATTTAGGAGTTCTATTCCTTCCTGATTGAGTCTTGGGAGGTTACATGCTTCCAAAAATTTGTCTATCTCCTCTGCATTTTCTAGCATATGTGCAATAAAGTTTTTTGTTAGTGCTAACAGGTAAGATTTTGTGTTTCTGTGCTGTCAATTGTAATATCTCCTTTTTCTTTTCTGATCAAGTCCTTTCACTTCTATTTCTGGTTAATCAAGCAAGAGGTCAAACAATTTTGCTATCTTTTCAAAGAACCAATTTTTTATCTCTTTGATCCTTAGTATTTTTTGTTTTCCATTTTGTTTAGTTCTTTGACTTTTGCTATTTTCATTCTTCTGCTGCCTTGTGGGTTTGGTTTGCTCTTCCCTTTCTTAGTTCATTAGAGGTGATATTAGATGTTTAGTTGTGATTTTTCTGTCCTTTTGATGAAGGCATTTGAAGCCTTCCCCTTAAATTGCGGTTATTGAATCTCATAGATTTTGTGTCTCCTTTGTCATTCAGTTTGAGGAATCTTTTGATTTCCATCTTTATTTCATGATTACCCAAAAATTGTTCAGCAGAAGGTTAATTTACAGGACTTTGTGTAGATGTGAGCATTAATTTTTTCTTTTATTCTGTGGTCAAGGAAATACATGGTATTTTCTGATTTTTTTAGATTTATTGACACATGTTTTGTGGACTAACATATAATTGATCTTGGAGAATGTCTCATGTGCTGATGAGAAAATGTATATTTAGTAGTTTGAGGGTAGAATGTTCTGTAAATCTGTTAGGTCCATTTGTTCTAGAGTTGCATTTAAGCCCAATCTTTATATTCTACTTCAGTGATCTATCTGTCTAACTCTGTCAGTGGAGTGTTGGTGTCTCTGACATTTTAAATGGTAGGGTTTATCTCTTTGCTTAGATCTAGTAGAATTTGCTTTATTACTCTGGGAGTTCTTGTGTCAGATGCATATATATTTAGAATTGTTAAGTCTACTCGTTAAATTGTCCCTGCTCCCCTTACTATTATATAACAACTACCTTTTTTTTATTTAAAGTCAATTTAATTTTATGTGACAATAGCTATGCCTGCTGTCTGTTCATTTCTATTTGCATGGAAACTTTTTTTCCATCCCATTACCTTGAGTCTGTGTGAGTCCTTATGGGTTAGAAGTGCTTCCTGGAGACAACAGATACTTGGGTTGGTTGAATTTTTTTATCCATTCAGTCAGCCTATATCTTTTGAGTGGGGACATACATGCTGTTAATGTTGAGTGATAGAATTGACATGTGGGTTGCTGTTTTGTTCATCACGTTGGATAGTACATAATTGCTTTGTTTCCCTCTTGTGCTATTGTTTTGTATAAGCTGTAGGCTTTAGCTTTTGGATTCTACACTGGTCTTAACAGTTGTGCTGATCCATGTGAAATGCTGTTCTGAGTATTTCCATAGGGCAGATCCAGTCATGAGAAATTCCCTCAGTGTGTGCTTGTCTGGAAAAGTCTATGAAAATTAGTTTTACAGTAGACAAAATTGTAGGCTGGCACTTGTTCTGTTTAAGATGACTGAAGATGGGTCGCCAATCTCTTCTTGCTTGTAACGTCTCTGCTGAGAATTCTGCAATCAACCCTGATGAGTTTTCCTTTTAAGTTACTTTAGGTTTTTGCCACATAGCTCCTTCATGTTGACCTCGGCAAATCTGATGACTACATGTGTTGGTAATTCCCTGTCTGCAGTTAATCTCTCAGGTGTTCATTTACCTTTTTTATCTGGATGTCTAAATCTGTAGCAAGACCAGGGGAGTTTTCCTCCATCATTCCCTCAAATAGATTTTGCAGATCTGTGCTTTTTCTTCTTCACCCTCAGGGATGCCTATGATTCGTCTGTTTGGCCATTTCACATAATCCCATATTTCTCATAGGTTTTGCTCATTCTCCCTCTTTGTTCTTTATTTTTGACTGACTGGGTTAATTTGAAACAGTTGTCTTTAAACTCTGAAATACTTTCTTCTGCCCTATCTAGTCTATTTTTCAAACTTTCCACAGTGTGTATTTTCTTAAATGAATTTTTCATTTCTAGAAGTTGTTTTTTTCTTAAATATCAATCTCTTCAGCAAATTTTCCATTCACTTCTTATTTTTCTTGTTTGAGTTGATTTTGCACTTTCTCTTAGATTTCATTGAGCTTCCTTACAATCCATATTTGTAATTCTTTGTCACTTCAATATTTTCATTTTGTTTGGAATCCTTTGCTAGAGAGCTGGTGTGCCTGTCTGGGCAGTCCTTTCACTGTGATTTTTCTTACTTCTGGAGTTCTTGTGTTGATTCCTTTTCATCTTGAGCACCTGTCACTTCTTGCTTTTAGATTTTGTTTTGTTTAGATATGGCCTTCCCTGCTTCTCCCAGTTTTAAAGGTGTCTGTACCATAAGTTGGGTAAGCACCTTCACTTTTGCTTTTGGATGATTTGATGGAGTTCTAGGTTCTGGAGGGATATCTTGATAATAGATATTTTAACTGTGGTGATTTTCTTTTTTTGCAGTTTTTTTGGTCAGGTCTGGGTTTGAACCCACCACCTCCAGTATATAGGGCCAGCACCCTACTGCTTTGAGCCACACGTGCCACCCAACAGTGGTGATTTTCTCAGCTGGTAGTTACTTGTAGGTTGTAGCAATGTGTACTGTGTGTGTTGGCAGATTCCCTGCCTCTTGTTCATGAGAGATGATGGAGGTCTTTGAAGTCTTTTCTTTCTCCTGCCCTGTGGTCTTAACAGTGTGAATTATATAGGGATGAGCAATTTAATCTCTGAGACACACACTGTACCCCATGATAGTATTAATGTACACAGCTATGATTTAATTTAAAAAAAAAATCTCTGAGACAGTAGTTAGGTAAAACTCAGCCATGCCTGGATAATTGAGTCAGTAAATATTATACAAGTTGTCATCCCTGCCATAGGCAGAGTTTGCTGGAAAAAGCCAGCTGCAGTATTGTTTTTTTTGAGATCTGTGACTGGCTCTAGCCCCTCAGAAGCATGTAAATGTACCAGGCAGTGGGTAGAGCCCTGGAGCTCTCAGGAGTCTTCTTATTTGTGGGTAGAGCCCTGGAGCTCTCGGGAGTCTTCTTATTCCCCACCACATCAGAGATTGGTGGAGGAGTGAAGCTTGGTGAAACTGGCTTAGGCAAGCCGGCCTTCAAGCTTCACAAAGGGAGGCAGAAGAACTGCGTCAGTAGGGGTCAAGGGTTCACTACCAGGCAGCTGGAGAAAGCAGCAGGAAGGTGAGGCTGAAGTGGGTCCACCAAGACAAACTTCTTGTGGCAGAGGGACCATCTAGGACTCATAGGCTGGCCAGTGGAAGTGGGTTTAACTTTTCTCTCTCCTACCCTATCCCAAGGTCTCCTTCTGGAGTCTGGCCACAGGAACTCACCAGCAATGGTGCTGCAGGATAAGAGCTTCCCTGTCCAGGATTCCACCCAAAGCTGAGAGCATGGTTTTCCTATAGGGAGAGGGGTGCTCCATTAGTACACTGTGGCTTGGGCTCACATTGCACTCTCCTCAGTTTTGCCCATGCAGGCTTCCTTGCCTCCTAAAATAAGTTTGCAGATCTCCCCTCCATGCCCCTAAGCAACATGATGGAGTCCTGAGTATGGGATCTGGCCTGTAGGCCTGTGCCCAGGTCCTGCAAGTTGAATCCCTAAGCATGACAGGGAAAGGTGTGCTGGTGCTTTGGTGTATGCCTTGCTCTGCTGAAGCAGCCAGGGGAGCATCACTGGGGAGGCCAGTGGGCAGGGAGCTCACAATTTGAGTACACATTGGTCTACTGCAGGTATTTAAGAGGAAAGCTGTGAGCCCCACTTGCTGTGGGAACCTCCATGCAGTTAGTAAACAAACCAGCATAGGGGAAGCAGCTGCACCTGAGTCTTGGCTCAACTGTCCTTTGGGGCACCCGTGCTTCTTGGCAGCAGTGGGTGGGGAGGGTAAGCAGGGGAAAGAAAATCAAATCATCTGAAAGGCACAGTCTGTGTAGGAATGAGCAATATGAAAACGGAGGGGCTGAAGCTCCCTGGGAGAGGACAAAGGCACACAGTGGGGGGAGGAGACGCACAGGGCCCACTGCCCATCTCAGCTTGGGTCTGTGGTAATGGGAAGCAACCCCTAGGAGGCTGGCAGCCTGATGCTTTTTTCTCAAGAAGCTCTCCATTCACTCACTGGAGGCAACAGCTTTTGGGCTTGTGAGGGTAGAAGAGCTCTCCAGCAGCTCCAGAACATGAGGAAAGGAGAAACAAAACTTCCACCTTCTAAAACATACCTTCCAGAGGTATGAGGAAAGGAGAAACAAAACTCTCACCTCCCTTCCTGCTGGGCTCCAGCTCTCTCAGAGGTTGATCTCTGCCCAGGAATTAGGACTTGTGATAGCCAAACGCTCTGTTGATGATTTAATGACACAGTATAAAGGATAAAAGAGAAGTCACTGCCTCTTTGCAATTATCATACAGTATCATTCTTCTCAGGGAGGAACTTATTTTCAGGAAAAAATTTTAATAAATTGCTGACATTACTTCTCCTTGAATTAATTTTTAATTTTGATTATACTTATTATCTGCTAGTTATCAAACATAAAGTGATTTTCATTTATAGATGGTGAAGTTTCCTTTACACAAAAGGTTTGTATATAAAGTTCATATAAAAAGTCAACTTGAAAATACCAAATTAGCTCATTCAGTACAAATAAATCTTGAATAACATGAAAATCACGGCAAAATGCCAAAGCAATAGTTAATGGTTACAACAACTAAAGACTTAGCTCTTTAAAACAAAAGCCTCAGCTGTGCCTACCCTTTTAATTTTTCTTCTCCTTGATTTCATAGTTAACCGACAACGAGACAAAGTCACACGTATGTACCTAACTCTTGGTATTTCAATAAAAGCTATCTGAATTATATCACTGCATTATGAGAAAGAAAATCTAAGAGGATGTTCTGTTTCTTTCACAGGTTACTACTCTCTTGCGTATCCAGACTGGCCCATATATCTACGTAACAGATATACTTCTCTTTTTCTCGTTATTAGTCCAGTAATTCTCATACTATCTGTTATAATTACCATTTTGGTAAAGCACAAATACCCTAATTTAGTTCTATTGGACTAATAAAATCCAGTAAAATGAACCTCATTCATATATGGCATTTGTTTAATCAATAACAACTGGGTGTATTCAGAAACAAAATGCTGCAGTAAACCCTTACTCAAGAGAAGAAACTGCTCCAATCCTTTTCCATAGAAAAGTGGAAAATAAAGATGATACTGCTAGGACAAGTGTTTTAGGCTGCCACAGCTAGACTTTCAGTAATCAGCCTACACATGTTAAATCTGCTACATGAGCAAGCTAGATTTGGGTGAGTCTAAGTTAACTCCAGTGGCCCTCGTTAGTTACAGGCATTATCCTTGCCTCGTACACACTGCTTTCACTCTAAACATCTGGTTTTCTCTGCTCTCTTATAACTTGATGTCTTTCTGGTTTTAGATTAGTAACTAAAGGATTAAACATCTGCTTGTGAGATGTTTAATCTTAGAATAAAACAAAAAACAAAACTGAAAAATGGAATAAAGCTGAATATTTACTTGTTATTGTTAGACAGCAGGCATTTAAAAACCGGCATTTATTTTAGTGAAAATCAAATGCTAGGACATTATTACAATGGTTACGTTCCAAAAATCTATATATAAAAACCTAAAAATTTACTCCTAAAATCATGCTTAGGCAAAACTTGCCCAGAACTGATCAGACACAATGTATACAATACATTCCACTTTCTAGTACAAATTTTTTCAAAAATACATGGAGAATACAATAATTTATATTTATAAAGAACAATGTTAAAACTCAGGGAAAAAAAAGTGTTCAGATTCTTCTTTTTCCCAGATAAGGCAACTAATGCCTTAGTATCTCAAAATCCTTTACAAAAGGAGGTGGTGTCTTAAGTTGTAGTGAAGGGTTTTATGTGTTACTTTTTCTTCTTCTTCTTCTCATCTGCTTCCATCTTAAGCTTAACTTCTTCAGCTGTAAGAGCTCCTAGTTTCTTGTTCTTTGCTTTCTTAACCTTTTCCTTAATGGTGGCCACATCAATTTTGGTTTCAGTAGAAGCTACACAAATTAAAAATAAAATATATATAATTTTTTAGAGTTTTAAAAAATAAAGAATATGTATTGAGGACACTGAAGTAGGCCGATTTTTCATCTTAAACATTTCATGAAGAATATTACATGTAGCTCTGTAATTTTAATTAGCTAACTATGAAACTATAGGTCAAAATCTACTTCATCTAATACCAAACAAAAACTTAAAAAATCAAGTTTTCCAAATATTAATTCAAAGAATGACTAGTACTATTTAACAAGATTTTGATAATAAAAAGACAATTACCTGAAAGTATTTACAAGTCCTCCTAATAGAACCAACTATCTAATCCATACCAAAAGCCTAAGCAAAACAAAGCATTAAAAAAAAATCCAACTTTTTCTTACCACTTAAAGTACAATACTGAGAGCATAGAAGAATCACGAGATAAAACATCATCATACAGACAACCCAAGAACTGGAGCAACATAGAGATTAGTCTGTACTTTCCATTTTTAATCATTATGGGTCCTGGTTAACTAGCTATCGAGTGCCTTCAAAGTATTTAACTGACAAGTTGTACAAACTGAAAATTATGGTTATCAGTGATCTCCACAGAAAACAGTTGTTTTTAATGCTACTGACACTAGAGCAATGTAAGAATAACACAATGTGGTACATCTGTTTCTGACCAATAGTTTCTGTACAACACTGCTGGTGAGCCCTTTCCCTCACTGGGCCAATGTTCACTTGGAGGGGGACCACAGGAAGAGACAAGTGTTACAAGGAAAAGAAAATGTGGAAAGGAAAAGGAAAAATCAGAATCCGGTAGTAGAAAGGACACAGGAATATTTTCTTTTAGTGTCTTTTTAGTAACTATTAAATAAAACCATTAGTCATTTTGTCAGTGTCCTTTTGTCCAAGGTGATGAAAAAATCTACATTAAACGCCACTGATCACATAACTGAGGAAAAGAAAAGCGCACCTCTGATGAGCCCCTCTGAGAGGCAGGACAGCAGGGCTCAGGATCTGCTGCTCCTTTACTTTTATTTTTACAAAAGATACACTGACTGCTCTGGGCTTATATCTTTCACAACAAAGAGTCTTTCCCAAGCACAAATCAGAAGTTAGAGGAAGGGCTGTTAATCTGAAACAGGCATCAGATGCTACTAAATTATAAATCACCTCCATCTCAGTCACCTCTTGTCCCTAGGATTATTTATTAATGAAATGCTAAAAGAACTGATGAAACAAATAGTGATTTCTTTGCCTAAGACTCAGAGATTCAGACGAATTCACATTATGAGGTTACTTTTCAGAGATAACAGACTTTTGTACCATATCAAGGGTTAAAAATGAGTATTACCTTCCTTTGGTTTCACAACTGGTTTTTCTTTAGGTGGAATAAAAGCTTTGTTTCTTTCCTCTTGTCTCTTACTAAGAGCTTCTGCTTGTTTTGCCTACATTATTAAGAAAAAGGACATTAATGAAATAGAATTCAAGTTAAATAAGAATCTAAGTACCTGTGACCTTTGCTACTAATGTTGAGAGCTCGACACAAAGAGCCTTACCTTGGCTCTGCACCTGTGGCTTAAGCGGCTAAGGCGCCAGCCACATACACCTAAGGTGTCAGGTTCGAATCCCCAGCCCGGGCCTGCCAAACAACAATGACGGCTGCAACCAAAAAATGGCCGGCGCTGTGGCGGGCGCATGTGGTCCCAGCTACTTGGGAGGCTGAGGGATGAGGCAGGAGACTCGCTTGAGCCCAGGAGTTGGAGGTTGCTGTGAGCTGTGAGGCCATAGCACTCTACCCAGGGGGATGGCTTGAGGCTCCGTCTCAAAAAAAAAAAAAAAAAGAGCCTTACCTTTATTGCTTCCATTTTCTGTCGCTTCTTCTGATGCGCCTTCAAAAAGTATTCACCACTAGCCAATTCTTTATCAATCTATGAAAACAGTGTTTACATCAGAAATAAGGTAGGTGAGCCATTTCGTAAGAAATTCACAATATCCTTAGGGTAAAAACCGTGGAATCCCTAATCTGATTAATTCATAAACAGTTAATTTTTAAAAAAGAAACATCTTCTAAGCTGAGGGGAATAACACACAAAAGCACAGAGGTGGGAAATCAGGTGATGTGCTCATTGACACACCAGAAGAGTTTGAGGGGATCGAAGGTCAGTGCTGCAGAGAAGTGTGAGAAGAGACTGGAAAGACAGTTTGGGGCAAGCATGAAGGGGCCTGAATGCCTGGTGAAGGAGGTGGGGTGCAACATAGAAATGACTACTGATTTTTAGGAGAGTGAAGAGACCCAAGCAGTACTTTGATAAGGTACAGAACAAGGGACAAAAAGAAAGAAGAGCCTGGAACAAAGGGAGTGGCACGCAGAATGAAAGCAAGAATCGTCAGGGTGGGACGGCTACTGAGAAAGCAACAGCGTTCATTTAACAGAGGCAACATATATAATAATGTTTCTAACCGATTCCCCATTTGGACAGCACTGTTCCAAGCTCTAAGATTACTAACTCATTTAATCTCATTAACCCCATTTCACATATAGAGAAACCAAAACATGATGAGATAACTTGCCCAGTCACACAGTGATTAAGCCTCAGAAAAAGTCAACTGAGACACGGCTATTTCAAGAAGCTCGCAGGGGCAGGAAGGAAAGACCAGTCAATTACTGACTCCAGGACAGGACTAGAAGAGGTACGGCAGGGACTACGGAAGCAGGGCTTAGTAAGTGGATCACTCCGCCTTCCCCAACTATTACTTCCTCCTTCTAGAATAGACTGCACGACGCTCACCATGATCACCACAATTCCCTTTTGACCCAACATCAAACCTTTCCTAAAAACTCCCAACACAGAGCTGTGGAGAAAAAAGATGGTACAGAGGAAGGGACGGGTTTACATGCCGAGCAGGAATCAGTAAAGAGGGAAGACTTGAAGATAATCCAAGGGAGGGAGTAATGAAGGAAGAGCTCCTAGGATACAGGTAAGATGGAATGCAAGGAACAAGCAGAAAGGATTAATGCAGGAAAATTACAGGTGAGGGAAGAAGGAGGGAAGGAATTCTTGTTTAATGGTCTCAAATATTCCAGCGAAGTAAAATGCCTGTATCAGGTGCCAAAAAGTGAGAGGGTGCTAAGAGGGTGAGTTACCAGACAATACCGAGGACCTATCTGAGGCTGGAAACGTGGACTTCTGGTGGATTTAATCCAAAGATTGGAGTTTCTCTAGTTTAGTCTGTTAGCCACAATATGTGAAAGAAGTCGAGTTTTTGGACTGATCAAGGTTTTAGCGTTTTGCTGGGACAATGTGATAAGACAAAAAGCATAGAAGAAAATAAGTGATAGCAAGAAAGAAAACAAAATTTGGTCATGGTGGGAAAGGAAATAAAGCAGAAAACAGCTGACAAAATGGGAGGAATTCATAATTTTCAAAAAGGATAGACATTAGAATTTACTATTTAAGAAATGGAACCTGTCGTGTAGTGCACGGTCACAGAATGTTGCTAACGCAGAGTACTGTGGGTTAAGCTGTGGAGTATTTTTTATTTGTGGAACATTTACAGTAGCGACAGTGACACGATTGATACCAACCACACCTCGATGCCTCCCGTTTACACTCCATCTAAAGACCCTCTTCCCCACAGCTATACACTCAGAACATGCCTTTACAACTTAGTTGCTTCGTCCACACACACTCCACTGAAAATACCTTCAATAAAGCTTCTGACAAAATAGATTAAAATGGTTTCTCTCTCATACAAAGTCTAACATTCAATACTAACCTGACTTTCCGGCTGGGGTGGTGGGAATGGTGTGTATTCCTTCTTAACACTTTTCTTCTTTGGTTCCTTGCGTTTATTCACATTTTTGTGTTTGAACTGCGGCAAAAATCTTTCCCAACTTTGTGATCTTAACTCAGAATCTTTTGCCAATTCTCTTTTAATCATTAAGGTCTTTATCATCCAACATATAAAGAAAGTAAAACTTTTTAATTTCAAAATTTACACCTTTCTTAAACTAAGATATCATAAATATTGACTTCTATAAATGATATAAAAGAAGGGACCGTTCCCCAGTCTCGTCAGTGGAATTATACCAATTCTCTAAACAGAAAGATATGTCCTCTTAAACATGTACAATTAACCAAACCTCAGAAAACTGTTATAAATTTTAGGTTAAAAAATGCAGAATTATTAACAAGGTAAAAATAAAACTAACTCAGCTTTTCAATCTTTAATTTCAATAATTTAATTTCAATTATTTCATTAAAATCTTTAAAATTCAAGTTTATAGCAGAGAATTACTATTTCATTAAAACCTTTAAAATTCAACTTCATAGCAGAGCTTTGTTAATTAGTTGGCAGCAACTGAATTCCCATAGGAAAAGACAAAAGTAGAATAAACTTTTCCATGATTAGACAACGCCCAATATTCTCATATTTCCATTTGACTTCTAAATACATTGTGACATCAAAGAATGTAAACCAGGTATCAGATGCACGACTAGCTTTCTTTGTATCTGTAATGTCAAATGTAACTCAAAATCATTTTCACCCTAATCCAACAGTGAGCTTTTAACTTTTCATCAAATGTAAGTGAGTCACTCAACAAACACCCATCATAAAACAGCTTGTTAATACCATGGCTACATTTTCAAGTACAATCACAAACTTTGTGCATACAGGGATGTAACAGAACTCTCTCAAAGGGACTACAATTTGAGTGTTAAGTACTAAAAAAGGTATTAATGCAATCTGAGATAGCCCAGATTTTATTAATAGAAAAGGGCAGAATTCACATCTTTAAATGTATCATATGGGCTCATAATCTAAGAAAACTGGATCGACATCATCCACCACAAATTTTGATGTTCACTTCGATTATTTCAGAACAGCAGAATACATTATAGTATCCCCACCAATAGTTTTCACCCCGTGCTCCATGAAGACGTTCTTCCAAAGGAGTAACTACAGGACTAGGGTAAAGCTGAGTGGGCTGAATTTCACCTCCAATTCACCCAAATAGCTGTGCTTTAACTATTTGTAAAGTAGACTTGTATAAAACATAATTTCAAGAAAGCTTTCTGCAGCTCAAAGTAGTGTGACAACCACTCACTTTGATGTTATAAATTGGATGAATATTCTTCATAGTATCTAGGACTACTTTTCGCACCTGCAAAAGAAAAGGAAGTAGTTACCAATAAAGATTTTAATGAACTGGGTAGAAGAGGATTAACGTCTTGTAAAATATCCTACAAATCAGGAAATGGCTATTAAATTGAAGCTGCTAATAGTAGTTCCTTCTACTGCTCTAATGAGATCTTTTACAAGAATAGTCGACCTCAACCTCCCTTGAATACAATGCAGTTTCTCAACTACTCCTAAAATGTGGTATGTAGAACTAACGGAAAACTCGGGATCTATGGAATTTAAAGGGAAGAGAGCTGCATTTAGAGTCAGAAAATACTAGGATTGCACTTCATGTAGAAGGGTCATTTAATTTCCTTATTCCCTCTTTCTCATTTATAAACTATATACCTCAAAAATGTCATAGAACTAATATATTTCAAAGACTTTATAAAACTATAAGTTATCTGACATATATAAGTTATTATTGTTCCATGAGAAAGGGGCAATTTACGAGAAAGATGGCCAACAGAATTACCACTGAAGGCCCTAGATGTAGGCACAACCTACATCCGGATCCTGATAGTAACAGCACCAAAAGGAGTTAACAGAAACAGTGTTTGCTTCACAGATTTTCTCATAACATTTAATTTGAGAAGTTAAAGAAAATGTTCATGAAGACATTAAACATTCGACTCAAATTCAAAAAAATAAATACAGTGTATCTTGAAGAAAAGCTTTTAGAGTCTGACCTCTACTGGCTGTACACATTGCTGCAAGTAACTAGATCTCTGTGCAATTTTCCAACCGTCTGTGCCCGTGTCACTCACTGTACCATGTTCCCATACATGCTGCAGACTAAAGATCTGAAATGCCCATTTACATTTTGTAGAGGGAGGAATGATAGTGCACAGACCCAATTCCGAAATGGTTATCTCCACAGGAGCCAAAGGTTGGATATAATATGTTCGGGTCTAGAAGTGATCACTCCCTCAATTTACATGACCTACGAAGTATCTATCAATCTGATAATAGATTCTTAAAAAAAATTACAAAGCAAGTTATTATCTAATGAACTATTATAGCCAAATTATTTTGTTTTCTGCTAAAAATTAAATAAACATAATAAATAGTTCTCACCTCTTTTAAACCACTAAAGGGTCCAATGGCTGAAACTGTATTTCCCTGAACCATAATATAACAGTTTGTTAAGAGTTCCAATGCCTGTATCAAAAGAAAAAGAGGTTAAAATTTAGTACCCCGCAAAAATAATGATAAAGAAGACAAGTTTTCTACTGATAAAAAGTAAGTACCTTCAAGGTAGATCCTTTGGGACCAATAAGCCGTTGTCTTCTTTTGACAAATCTTTCTTTATTTCTTACTAAAGAACCTATTTTAATAATGTCACATGCAATATCATCCTGAAGAATTCGTACTGCCTTTTGGAAAAACAAAAACTCTTATCAATATTATTTATGGCTACATTTATTTCCCCAGCCAAGGCTCATGATATTAAGCACAAACCGGAAAACTAATTGTGGAAGGAAGAGAAGAAGAGAAATATACAGTGATACAGGTAGTTTAATGCTGATGCAAATGAAGTCTCTCTAGTTTTAGATTTACCTGTTCAAATGAAACACTCCTTGCCAACAGTTTTATTAGATCTCGGGCCCTAATGATGATATATGGATCAAAGGTCTTCTTTGTTGTACAAACAGTCATGCTGCCCTCAATCAAGTCCAGGGTTGCATTTATGTGCTACAGAAAGAAGGAAACAGAAAACAAGCAGTTGTCTAAAAATGAATTCAGTTTTAGATCATGACGCAGCCTACCCTAACCAAACTGTTAGTATCTGTGCCATTAATCCATCTCTCTAATCCTATCAATTCCCTCCCTGAAGAAACTAGGTAGCTAAATATAAATAATGAACAGTTGATTACTTTCATACTTCACACGATTTAAGAAACTAGAGCAACTGAAATCGTTTATATTTGGTTTTAGAAAACTTTGTATCTACAGGAATACAAATTACCTCTAGTTTAAAAAGTGTAAATTAATCTAATTGAGGCTAAACTTAAAGACCTGATTAAGGTAAACACCAAAAGCTGTATAGCTTCTCTATTCTGGGCCCACCTCCAATTTCCAATCTGCTCCCTTGGGTGAGAACTGACTTTCAGACTTTTTTCTAGTTGGTTAGGAGATTAAATACAAAGTAAAAACAAATTATCATAGGTTCAGCAACAATTAGAAAAACTAAGCATTAACTCTCAGTAGGATGAAACAGATTTTAATAAAGCAAATATAAATACTCTTTTCTCACTCATGAGCCTAATCTGAAGAATATTTTGACATAATGAGTGTTGGTAGTTGGCTCTCTGTGAGTTTACAAGAAAAAAAAAAATAAATCCAATCCCAGATGCAGCTTGTCAAGCCATCTTCAAGCCCAAGGCACAACCAACTCCAGAGCAGTCCCACAGTGAGAAATCCATTTTATGCCACAACTTACTTTGTGTTGCAATGACTTTATCTGGTATGTAGCTGTTCTTTTCATTTCTATCCTTTGATGAACAGACTTTTTAAATTTTAATGTAATCTATTTTGTAAATAGCTTCCTTTATAATTTGTGTCTTGTTAAAATTTTTTCTCTTTACAAAATATAATGATTAAATATTCTCACTTTTTTCTATAGCTTTCAGGATTTTATTTTTACATTTTTGTCTTAATTCGCCTTGAATTGAATTTTCTGTGTGGCATAAAGTAAGAATCAAATTGTATTATTTCCAAATGGAAAACCAATAGTTGCAGACTCTTGATTAAATTATCCTTCCTCATGGCTTTGCAATGCTTCCTCAGTCATAAATCAGGTTGCCATATATGGGCTTTCTATTAGATTTCATTGCTTTACTTATCTCTGTTCTTTTCAAAAATAATAAGCACTGAAACCTAGTAGAAGGATTTTTACACGTGTACACACACAACTAAACCAATAGCTTCATAAAATATTATTACTTTTATCACAGGTAATACATTGATTTTTTTAAAGGCTCATTATACCCATTAAAAATTAGGTTTCAATCCTCAGTATGAAAAACAAAAAAAAAATCCAGTGCTCAAGGGGCATGGTAGCAGCAATGAATGGGAGAAAGTTGGCCACCTTTAATTTAATATGAAAGGTAAGCAATTCAGGAACGTGACTCAAATTAGACAGGTACAGGGACTACAGCAGGCAGTCTGAAATTTGGACTTTACAGCTGAATTTCACACAGTCTGAAATTCAATTCCTAAATACCACATCTATGCAGAATTTTCAAAGTAATTCACAATTCACAAAATTAATAGCAAATGTAAGAATGAAGCTTACCTAGACTTTAAAATACCAAAGTTCCTTTGGTACCAAAGGAACCAAATTAACCGGCTAAGCTGGCATCTTTAAAAAAGAAAAATCCATCAGCACACATACATTTACTTAAAAATAAAGGCATAAGTAAGAGCACAACAGCAAAGTAATGTACCAAATATGCATACATGTTCATTCAAGGCTTTCTGCACCAGTGGCCAACACTCTTTCAAGTAGGCCTCTCTATATTTTGGGAACAAAGTTGCAAAACTGCTCTCCTCCAAGAGTCCTCTGGGATTGTCCTCTTTGGAAAAAGCTGGTTCCTTCCAACCATCAGGAACAGTAAGGAGTTCTGATTCATCTACAGAAGGGAAAAAACTTATGCATCACATTTTAACTGTCTTTTGGACACTTTACCAGCATTGTATATACACAAACAAGCTTACCAATACTCCTTGCATTTCCCCTTCCCCTGCCTCCGCTTTTCACATTATTCAACAGTCAAAAGAACATGCCTGTCATTATCAACATACTGTATTAAAATTATCTTCGCATTTTGGTTGCCTCAGAAGTCAACGTTCTCAAGGACCCTCCTCTTTGTATTCACACTAATTGGCATGTTCTGGCAGAGAGTGGGTACTCAAGAAACTTGCACTGCACCAACTATCACTCAGTTGAACATTCAAATGCCAATTTGTTTGCTATTTTTAAGGAATTTATTTTTTTTACTACTTCCAGGAATTATTTATCATTTTAAATGTAATCAACTGGTCTGGCTTTCCTGGAGTGGAACCTGAGTGTGGATATATATGTTTGCATAAGACTCTTAAAAGCTGATTCCATCATATACTTTCAGGTAATGCAACCAATATAGCATTCTAGGTTTTCCAAAGAGTTTTCAGTACCTTATTTCTTTTTTTTTTTTTTTT